>NC_080420.1:90941524-91059535 GCF_029873635.1 Malania oleifera
ATAACAAAATCAATGTCACATATTCCAACTCAGCAAATCATAGTCCACCTGGACCCGTGGGTACCAGGGATACATCAGAGCACAAAACGGAAGCCTAAGCAGCAGAAAATATACAATCATATACATACCGTCATATCATACATCACAATACCAGAGTTACTACAACTACTGTATCTTAATATATACATCCCAAAAATAAAACTTAGGGACAATTCCCAAAATCTAACTGCCCCTACAAAACTTACCCTTCAAAAGGGGTAGATACATAGCACTATATCTGCGGGGTTTTTCCTGCTCTCCTATCTGGGGTTCCTGAAAAGTTTATAAGATTTATAGGTGAGACACCTCTCAGTAAGGGAAATAAACTAATACTAGTGTGTGGCAACATGAGTATTTTGTGTTCAACATATATCATACATAACATGTTCAGTGCTGTTTATCAAATCTGGGAAAACATACATATACCATCAAAACATTGCAGAACATACTGCATTTTTCATAATCATATTTCATCTCATAATAATAATAACATAAAACATTCCTGGTAGGTTAGCTAGCTGTTGTCATGTATTACCCCCACATGACTGGGTTATGTGGCCCGAAGGCGGGACCTGACAATGGTTGGCCGACCACTGCCAAGTCAAACAGTAGTCTGTAGGTCCGATGGGTCTGTCAGACCTGGTCCGTACACCAGGGGCGATCAGCACACTTCTTATAAACCACATCGACCATCCAATCTCACACCAATCTCACACCACTCCGTATAGCGGCGTTAACACAAATATCATGATCGCGAAGACCATGGACACATAGCAACGGTACTGTGCAAGTGCTAGCCTAAACCAAGCCAACCAGGTTCTGATACTATATAACATATGTTAAAACTGTGATACAGGGATATCTCATATCGTTAATTTATAGATTAATCATATCATTTTGCATATATACATATATCATGAAAATCATCGGCCCGTACGCCGGTATTACACATTTTATCATAGCACGACCCGTACGCCGGCAATCACGTCATAGCACAGCCCGTATGCTGGCAAATCACAACATAGCACGGCCCGTACGCCGACAAACCACATATATAAAAATCTCGGCCCATACGCTGGTTTCCCCATTGTAAAACCCATATCATAATCCCATTCCAGAAAATAGTATTTCACAACATTTTATACTCATGCCACACTGAACAAGTTTTCTATATTCAACTTACGATCATATTCAACAATATTTCCCAAATATAAATCATATATCATATATATATATATATATATATAAATATATTTATTTTCCAAGAATTAAATGCTATATATATATTCTCAAAAAGAACTAGCTTAGTTTATCCCCTTACCTGACTACTGAGAAAGCCCCCAAAACAATCTGGTCTAACCCCTGTAAGATTTCCTAACCAATAACCCGAAACCAAAAATTCCCAGTATTAAACTTCAGTATTTTCGCACGTACAACATTTTCTATAACAGCCACAGAGTCAAATTTGGCTTAAAAAGCCTTACTTTAACTTAGGGATGATTCACAACGTTCCCAATCAACAACCATAAAACATAACCGAGAACTTTAAACATAACTAAAACCCATAAAACATCTTACAAACCTTCAAAAATAAAACTAGCTACCGCCCAGCCCCAGAGCTTGCTAAGCTCGATCCCGAGATGGCCCTGAAAAGATGATTGTAAATTGGGGTGAGACACTTCTCAGTAAGGAAGACTAAGTTAAAATCAGTGTGTGACCAGCATGAATTTTAGTGTATACTAAAAATAACCAGTTCCTCATTTAACCAAAAATATCATTTAAAAACATGTAGTCATTCCATACAGTTGAAAATATCCTTTTTCCTTTCCATGGTATAAACCAGTTCAGTAAATATTTAACACCATTTACATAAATCCAAAAATATGCATATAAGACAACTCCCTATGACTAAAACCATTTACTTCCCCCATGGCACGGGTCGTGCAGCCTGAAGGTTGGACAAAGCCTAGGTGATCAGGCCAAAACAAAGTCAAAACATCATCCAGTATATTTCACAATCATTCCCAAATTCAGTTTCACGATAAACCATAAAATCATTCATTTTCCACACATTTTCAGTATATTAATACAGTCTAGGATATAACCAAAGATACACAGTATTTTTAGTTCATAAAATAAATTAGATTTTCCACCATTCGTAATATTAAAAAATAATGTACCATATATCCTAGGTTTGTAAAATCCCTGTTGAACACAGTTGGTTTTCAAAATAGCCTTTGAACACATAAATAATATATATATAGACACACACACACACACACACACCAGTTTAATCGGTTCACATTTAAAAAAAATTTTGACTTAACTTTATCCCCTTACCTAATTCCTAAAAAAGTTTGCTAAAATTCTAACCATGCTCGAGGCGTTCAAAACTCCAATCCTTGAAATTACATTATCCCCAATAAAATCAACTCAAACCCAATATAAAATCATTTACTACCTTTCATAGGCTAGCTTATTCAAAATACACACATAAACCCTAAAATATCTCACTTACCCTGATTTGGGGATAGTACCCAAAAATCCCAAATCAACGATTCGTCCCTATTAGGTTGTAGAGAATCTTCCCTAGATCTCCGTGGTGGTTCCTGATCGTCAAACCGGGCTGAAAGGGGTTTGAAATTGAAGAGAGAGAGTGAGGGAGCTATAGGGTAAAGAGAGAGAGAGAGAGAGAGAGAGAGAGAGAGGCATGAGGAGAGAGAAATCCTCGCTTAAAATGAAAGCCACACTATTTATAGGCAGGGCTTTGTCGATGAGACACGTGGGTTCGTCGACAAACCCAAAAAGAACGTTCGTCAACGAAGCCATGAGTTTTTTAACAAATCTCATAAATATATGAAACCTCTCTAGTTAAATCTTCATCGATGAGACATGCATCTTCGTCAATGGGCCAAAGAAGGATGTTCGTCGACAAATCCCCGTAGACTCCCTTTTAAAAAATGCTTTTCCTTTTTCCTTTTTTCTTTTCACTTTTCCTTTATTATTTTTCTAAATAAATTTTCAAGTCTCTGCATTCTCCCCTTCTTATGAGAATTTCGTCCTCGAAATTTTCTAATTATTACCGATCATATCACTGAATCACGACCCATCTCTACCGAAGAGTCGGTAGCCACCCACATAGCGACTCCGTACCAAATTTATTAACTACCCTCACTTATGAAAGAGGAATACTGTGGTTACACATAATGTCTCGGGAGATTACAATACCATACAAAATTCTCCCAAAGACCATCCATATACAAAAATATAAATAACTAATAAACTAAACAACTTACCTTACCTAACCTGCAAACAAAATCAACATTTACCTGTCTATCGCTGAACCTTTCTGAATAGTTGTGGACTTCTGACGTATTTCTATCTCTAACTCCCAAGAAGCCTCCTCAATTATGTGATTCTACCACAACACCTTTACTAACGGTATGTCCTTAGTAATCAATTCTTGTATTTTTCGATCCAGAATCTGAACTGGTACTTCCTTGTAAGTCAAAGCATCCCGATTTCCAAAAATTCATAACTTATCATGTGTGAAGGATCTGGCACACACTTCCTCAGCACTGATGCGTGAAAAACATCATGAACTCGTGACAATGCTATGGGTAACACCACTCGATAAGCAACTAAACCAATCCTCTCCAGAATCTCGAATGGCCCAATGTACCGAGGGCTCAACTTGCCTTTCTTTCCAAACCTCATTACACCCTTTATCAGAGCAATCCTCAAGAATATCGTATCACCGATCTCTAATTCTAGCTCCCATAAGCAAGTATTCGCATAACTTTTCTGCCGACTCTAGGCTGCTTTAATCCTCTCCTTGATAAGCTCAACCTTCGCAGAGGTCTACTAAACCAATTCTGGTCCCAAAATATGCCACTTGCCTACCTCATCCCAGTACAACGGAGATCGACCCCGGTGATCATATAAAGTCTCATATGATGTCATCTAGATGCTAGCTTGATAATTTTTATTGTATGCAAAATCCACCAGCGGTAGATATTGTATCCAACCTTCCCCAAAATCCAGTACGCAGGCCTGCAACATATCCTCTAGAATGTGAATGGTCCTCTCTAACTATCCATCCATCTACGAGTGAAATGTCATACTAAAAGTGAGTTGCGATACCAAGGCATCCTACAAACTCTTCCAGAATCGAGAGGTGAACCGCGGATCTTGATCTAAAACAATGGAAACCAGGACACCATGAAGTCGTACAATCTCCTACACTTAAATCTCTGTCAGCCTATTCATAGATTAACTGACTTTGATTGGAATGAAGTGTGCAGTCTTCGTCAACCGATCTACTAAAATCCAAATAGCATTCTGGCCGTACACCACTGAAGGCAACGTCGAAAGAAATTCATCGAGATATGCTCCCACTTCCACTTAGGGATATCAAGTGGTTGCAGTGGTCCCATTGGCCTCTAGTGTTTTGATTTTACTTGTTGACATGTCAGGCATTGCTCAATAAATCTGGCAATCTCCCTCTTCATGTTACTTCACTAGAGCGATCCTCGCAGATCTTTATACATCTTCATGCTCCCTGGATGAACAGTATAGAGAGAGCGATGAGCTTCCTCCAAAATCATGCTCTTTATCTCTGTGTCATCGGGTACACACAACCTGGTGTGAAATTTCGAGAACCCTATCCTCAGAAACATTGAAGTCAGTCTGCGGCTCACTCCGTAACTTCTCCACAATTTTCATCAACTTCGTGTCTCTCATCTAAGCGGCTTTAATCTTTTCCTGTAAGGTTGGCTGCACAATCAAACTGGAAGTGTACGCTTATGGATCCCCGTCCACCAACTTTATACCTAGCCTCTCCAAGTCCATCCTGATATGATGTTGTCCAATCACTACAAAAACTGACGCACCCACTAACTTCTGAATGAAGGCATCAACTACGAAATTTGCCTTTCTTGGGTGGTAACTAATGGTACAGTTATAGTCTTTTATCAACTCAAGCCATCTGTGTTGCATCATGTTCAACTCCTTCTAGGTGAAGAAGTATTTAAGACTCTTATGGTTAGTAAAGATCTCACACCTTTCATTATATAGGTAGTGCCGCCAGATATTTAATGCAAAAACCACTACTACCCGCTCCAAGTCGTGCGTAGGGTAGTTCTTCTCCTACTCCTTGAGTTTTCAAGAAGCGTACGCAATAACTTTCCTCTACTGCATTAAGACAGACCAAGCCCTTTCTGCGATGCATCACTGTAGATCACGTAACCACTATCCCCTGATGGAATGGTCAACACTGGGCCCGTGACTAACCGCTGCTTCAATTCCTGAAAACTTTGCTCGCACTCCCCAGTCCACTCAAACTTACTGTTCTTTCTCGTAAAATGTGTTAGAGGACTCAAAAATCTAGAAAAACCCTCTACGAACCGGCGATAGTATCCCGCTAGACCTAAGAAACTTCTAATCGCATGCACACTCTTCGATCTCGCCTAGTCAACTACCGCCTCCACTTTACTCAAATCCACTGAAATCCCCTCCCTAAACACTAAATATCCCATAAATGCAACCTTTTCCAGCCAAAATTCAAAATTTCTTGAATTTAGAAAAATACTTCTTCTCTCTGAGTACCTGAAGAACCAATCTCAAATGAGCTTCATGCTCTGCTGGACTCCTTAAATAGACTAGGATGTCGTTGATGAAAACCACCACGAATCGATCTAATTACTCGTGGAAAACCCTATTCATCAGGTCCATGAATGTCGCAGGCACATTCGTGAATCCGAATAGCATCGCTAAGAACTCATAATGGTCATACCAGGTCTAAAAAGCAGTCTTCGATACATCCCCTAATTTCACCCTCAACTGATGATATCAGGATCGCAGATCAATCTTGGAGAAAACCTGTGTGCCCTTTAGTTGGTCAAACAGATTGTCTATATAGGGTAATGGGTATTTATTCTTCCCTATCACCTTATTAATCTCCTGGTAGTTGATGCACATCCTCATCAACCCATCCTTCTTCTTTACGAACAACACTGGCGCTCCCCAGGGTGATACACTCGGTCTGATGAAACCTTTATCTAGAACTTCTTGTAGTTGCTCTTTTAACTCCTTTTGTTCAGTCGAAGCAATTATGTACGGAGCTTTGGAAATGGGTGTCGTCCCTAAAGCTAACTCAATGGAAAATTCTACCTTGCAATTAGGAGGCAATCTTAGTAAGTCCTCTGGAAAGATGTCCGAGAACTCCCTTATCATTGGGATATTCTCCAGCTTTAGTTCCTCCTTTAGTGCTTCTTTCACAAATGCAAGGTATCCCTGGAAACCATCTCGAAGCAACCTCTTTTTTTGAATCTCTGAAAGGATCTATGGTGCAGGACGCAAACATGACTCGATGAATTTGAACTCTTGCTCCCCTGGAGGTCTGAACACTGCCTCCTTTTTGTCGCAATCAATGCTCGTGTAGCTAGATGCTAACTAATCCATCCCCAGAATGACGTTAAACCTATGCATGTCAAAAACAACTAGGCTAGCAGGCAACATCCTCCCTTGAATCTCCACTTGGTAGCCTTTGATCACCTTACTACATAGCACAACTGACCCCGTTGGCGTTACCACCCCTAACTCGGCATCTAACAACTGAGTCTCTGCCCCGCATAATTTAACCAAACCCAAGACACAAAGGAGTGCGTCGCACTTGAATCAAATAGTACTACAACACTACTTGACAGAAAGGAAATAGTTCCTATCACCACATCGCCGACATTCTCCACATCTCCCGGCATAAGCGACTACACCCACGCTTGGGCAGTACCCCTATGATGATCCCCTCGGGATGCTTGATTATCTTCTCGGTATTGATGTTGTGGGGGAGGATAATTCAATGTTGCGTGAGAGTCTCGCACCATATATCCAGCCCCACCACATAGGTAGCAAACAGCTGGTCCTCCCCTATACTCACCCTAATATCTCTAATGGCATCTGGAACAAATAGGACGCTGCAAACTCCCCTGACGGGCTTGAGATCCCCTATCCTATAGCTGACCTGAGAAATTACCAGGCCACCCCCATAAGCCCTTACTAGTGCTGGTCTAAAACTCTAAGGCAAGGGCCTCTTCTTCTGGTTTGTGACTCTCTTCTCCTTCTGAATACTGGCCTCAACTGCCATGACCCTGTCCAGCATTTTAGAGAAACTCTTAGTCAACAATGCCACCACTTGTGCACGTATTCTCTACCTCAAACCTCTCTCAAACATCCAAACTTTCCTCAGCTCATCTGGGACCATATGTAGAGTGAAACAGGATAGTTCCATGAACCTGGCCGCATACTACTATATAGTCATGAATCCCTGGGTCTGATGTAGGAACTCCTAAGCCTTTTCCTCTCGGATGGCAGTAGGGAAGTATTTGTCGAAGAAGACCTCCCTGAAACAGCTTTAGGTGATAGATGTATGCCTTGGACACTATTCCTCAACCATCTTCGCCGATCTCCACCACCTCTTCACTTCCCCTACCAATTTAAAGGCAGCAAACCGCACCTTCTACTCCTCTGTGCACTCCAGCACCCTCAGCAACTCCTCCATCTCTTGAACCCAATCTTCAGCTACAATCGAGTTTGCTCCTCCTAAAAATTCTGGCTGATTTGCCAAGGTAAACTGCTGGAATGTGCAGCCCTTATCAGCCGATAGTTGACTTTGCTCTCGAGAATCCCTCTGAGTTTCCTTCCTAGTCTACCGTGCTATACTGTGCAGTACTACCGAAGCATCAGCATCATCCTCACTGGAGGAATCCACATGATTATCCCCTCCAGTCATGATATCTTTTCCTTTGGGATCCATCTTGAAGATAGGATAGAAACAATCTTATAACTCCTCATTTATTATAATTGAAACAAGTATAAAATGAAAAAGCTACTAATAAGTATGAATTCCCAGTTTAAAGATTCATTCCCCTAGTTCTGTCACAATACCAACAAGGTATCAGTCTCCAACATAACACTGACTCCACACACGTACTCGACCGCCTTAACGTCACAACCTAAATTTTTTATGTAACGACCTGATTTTTCATGCCATTTTTTTATTTAACTATAAAATTTCACTGCTCTGATACCATCTAATAAAGACCAAATCATCATCACGAACCAAGTAAGGATCGTGGAATCCAGAACTTAATAAACTACCTATGCAGCAGAAAGTGGAATACATACAACCATGTCAATATATATATACAATACCTGAGTGTCAGAATTTTTCCTAAAATATGCATACATAACTATTCCCAAAATGCCCTCATCTAGACCTAGGGACTACTTAAAAATGACTTCCCAAAAACACTTACCCTATTGATAAGGTAGTACTATAGTCCCCTCTATCTGCGAACCTGATTTGCTCGCCTAACTGGATCACTTGAAAAATGTTAAATCACTAGGATGAGAGAATGCTCAGTAAGACGAAATATGCTATTGCTATTGTGTGGCAGATGAGTTTAGATAATTGTAAAATCTGATTTAGAAGTACTGTAAATAATTGAGTCTGAGAAAATACGTATAAATAATGTACAGTATAGTTTATACCTATGTTACTTAACATAAACTGTTTTTCTAAATTTTCTATTCATAATACTTATAATACTCATAGATATGTCTATGGTTTCTGTAAATCTGGATATATATAAATAATAACTGAGAAAATTTCATGGATGGATAATTGAAAGTCATGATTTAACCCCTCATGACAGGGTTGTGCTGCCCGTAGGTGGGACCTATCACTGGCTGGTCAACTAGGATAAGTCAACTAAACTTCGAAAGTCAAATTGACCCCTCAACCCTAATTGACGGGGAGCCTGTCCACAACATAGGCACGATCTATTGCTAAAAATTCACATACTATCTGAGTTATGTGGTTGCACTCTAAACTAAAAATAGCTACAGTACCGTGCTCTGCTGACTGAATCTGATCCATCAGGGTCTGATACTCTATAAATATACATGTAACTAGTATTTCTATATTACTGTTTTACCATGATTTTGAAAAAACCATAACATTGTAAAACTGATCTGAGTAATCTGAAAATCTGAATAACTGGTTGAATATTTAATATATTTATATCTAAATATCTGACTGAATATCTATGTATCTAGGTGTTATGGTTCTGAAATCATGGTAATCTGAAAATGCTGAAAATATATGTTTTTGTACATATACAGTAATTCATGGTATCTTGGAAATATTATAAATCATGTTTTGGAATATTCTGTAAAATTTCTATCTGTATGTATACTGAAAATTCATCATTCCATAGAATATATATATTCTATGATATTTTCTGCTAAAGTACTGTAAAACATGGTATTTGTAAACTGTATACATACTATACTAATCTATTTCGAACTCATGCCACACAATTAAATAATTAAATTCACATACTCTGAAATTTGTATTTTCGGTTATACTAACATTTTATGATCAGAATAATAATCTGGTAAGACATATAATTTATACTGATAACCATACTAAAATTTCCTAGCATAGCATATTTCCCTTACTTGGCTATCTAAGTACTAACTGCTATTTACAATCTCATGCGTGCAACATTCATAATCTCAACATCCCGAGATAATACATGTATAATTTCCCAATCAAACAACTGAATTCACCTAAATAATTATCATATACATATTCTCCCCAAATCTATATGTGCATAATTTCTAGACTATAAACCATATACATATTACCTGGGTTCTTGAAATACCACCCACTAGGGTCCTCAACCCATGCCTACAGGGTTCCAAAACACCGTATTCCTGAAAATATAATACCCTGATTTTACTTCAAAAAACTCTAGTATATTCTTATTCAATACAAAATCTAGGCTCAAATAAACTTGGTAATACTAACAATATCCAAATAATCTTCTTATCCTGACTTTAGAATGGTTCCCAAACTTCTCAAATCAACATTTCGCTCCGGCTATGTTGTATAAAATCTCCTTAAGATCACCGTGGTAGCTTTTGATCATCGAACTGGGGAGAGACGGAGCCGAAAACCTAGAGAGAAGGCAGAGGATGCATTTTATAGAGAGAGAGAGAGAGAGAGAGAGAGAGAGAGAGAGAGAGAGAGAGAAATGAGCCTGAAATTTCTGCAGAAAATATGATTTTCGATTTTATAAAGAAAGCTTGTCTACATGGACTCGTTGACGAGACGTGTCGCCTCATTAATGAAACAACAAAGGGAGCTCGTTGATGAACACCTTCTCCTCGCCGACGAGTTTCAGGTTTTGGACCAGTCCTCTCGGTAATTTCTCATCAACGAGACATGCGCTCCCCTTGACGAACCTGAAAGTCCTGCTCGTCGACGAGCACTTCTACACTTGTTGACGAGACCTTACTGAAATCCCTTTTTAAAAATTCCTTTTCCTTTCCTTTCTTTATTATTAATTATTAGAATTCTTCGAGTCTCTACATTCGAGCTCCAGTCACTCAACCTAGAAACGAAACCATTGATGGATTTACCATGGTTTTCCTGAAATCATCATTCTACGAAAAACACAAAAAATCATCAAAAGAACTCCGTCCCCAAGTCTCCAAACCAAAACCCAACCTAACCTACCCACTCTTACTCCTTATTCTATCTCAACCTATACTCTGGTAATCATTAATCATTAAAGTCTGTTGAACCTAGCAAACCTAGGCTCTGATATCAATTGTAACGCCCCGACCCGCCATGTGGGGCCCGGGGTGCTACTTAAAAAACGTCTTCATACCTGTTACCATATTCATAATATAATTGCAGCAGAAAAAGTAATACATTATCCAAAATATAATACCAGAGTTCTAAACTTCTAACATACATAGGAGTATCTCAATATCCTTATTACAAACCATAGTACAGAATAAAGTCAACCCAGTCCCAACAACCATAAAACATAACCGAGGACTTTAAACATAACTAAAACCCATAAAACATCTTACAGACCTTCACAAATAAAACTAGCTTCCACCCAGCCCTGAAGCTCGTTAAGCTCGATCCCGATATGGTCCTGAAAAGATGATTGTATATTGGGGTGAGACACTTCTCAATAAGAAAGACTAAGTTAAAATTAGTGTGTGGCCAGCATGAATTTTAGTGTATACTGAAAATAACTAGTTCCTCATTTAACCGAAAAATATCATTTAAAAACATATAGTCAATCCATACAGTTGAAAATATCCTTTTTCCTTTCCACAATATAAACTAGTTCAGTAAATATTTAACACCATTTACATAAATTTATAGATATGCATATAAGACAACTCCCTGTGACTAAAATCATTTACTTCCCCCATGGCACGGGTTGTGCGGCTTGAAGGTTAGACTAAGCTTGGGTGATCAGCCCAAAACAAAGTTAAAACATCATCCTCTGCAAGTACGTTTGCTGGGATCCACAACCAAACTGTAGGTTCGACGCCTTTACTTCAACCTCACGTAGACAGTCAGCTGAGACCCCCTTATACCTCTATCCAGAATAGTGTGGGTGCACATGGTCTAGTAATCAATCACTAGCAATGGTATCGTGCTCACATAACAATTGGTCCTCGGGGTTCCTAAAGCATATCATGCAATAAGTAATAAAAATTGTAATTTGAATCATTTCATTTTACACCTGCCATTTAATAAAAACCCAACCCCCGACCGTCAAATAAACTTGGATCACAGTTGTCAAATAAAACCTAGCCCCTAGCCCCCGGCCGTCAAATAAACCTAGCTCACAACTGCCAAATAAAACCTGGCCCTCGACCATCATATAAAACCCGACCCCCGACCACATTATCAAATCCTGTATTATTCACAAGCAGTTCTAGTATGTTTCACATACAGTTCTAGTATATTTCACAATCATTCCCAAATTCAGTTTCACGATAAACCATAAAATCGTTCACCTGCTACACATTTTCAGTATTTGAATACAGTCTAGGAGATAACCAAAGATATACAGTCTTTTTTAGTTCATAAAATAAATCATATTTTCCACCGTTTGTAATATTCAAAAATATTGTACCATATATCTTAGGTTTGTAAAATCTCTGTTGAACGGTTGGTTTTCAAAATAGCCTTTGAACTCATAAACGAATAAATAAATATATATATATATATATATATATATATATATATATACCAGTTTAATCGGTTCAAATTTAATAAAAATCCTGATTTAACTTAATCCCCTTACCTGATTCCTGAAAAAGTCTACTAAAATTCTAACCACGCCCGAGGCGTTCAAAACTCCAAACCCTGAAATTACATTATCCCCAATAAAATCAACTCAAACCCAGTATAAAAATCATTTACTACCTTTCCTAGGCTAGCATACTCCAAATACACACATAAACCCTAAAATATCTCACTTACCCTGATTTTGGGATGGTGCCCTAAAACTCCAAATCAATGATCCATCCCAATTTAGTTGTAGAGAATCTTTCCCAAATCTTTGTGGCGATTCCTGATCGTTAAACCGGACTGAAATGGGTCTGAAATCGAAGAGAGAGAGTGAGGGAGCCGTAGGGTAGAGAGAGAGAAGCGTGAGGAGAGAGAAATCCTCGCTTAAAATGAAAGTCACACTATTTTTAGGCAAGACTTCATCGACGAGACACGTGGGATCGTTGACGAGCCTAAGAAGAACGTTCGTCGATGAATCTCAGAAATATTTGAAACCTCTCTCGATAAATCATCGTCAATGAGACACGTCTTCGTCGACGGGCCAAAGAAGGATGTTCATCAAGGAAGTCAGTTGGTTCGTCGACGAATCCCCGCAGACTCCCTTTAAAAAAATCCTTTCCCTTTTTCCTTCTTTCTTTTCCCTTTTCCTTTATTATTTTTCCTAAATAAATTTTCGGGTCTCTATACTAAACCTAGATATTTTTAAATCTCCAATTCCCTCCCCCCCCCCCTCTCTTGGGATTACACCAAAAACAACAATTTTATATAATTTGTATGACATAATTGACAAATATTGATAAATTCATATGAATAATATAATATTTATAAAAATTGCATGTGGTACATAAAACTTTAACATATTATGGCCATGTACATATGATTTAAATTTATTTGTGCTAGATCAATTTAAATTTAAAATTAATTTTGAAAAATAAAAAACAGATAAAAATTATAATAATATTAAATGAAGATTTGAAATGTCAAATTTGAGTAAAACATAAATATTTAATTTTATAGCATATGGAAAAGTTCAACACTTAGTGACTTACATGTGTTTAAGTGTTTATATATATAAAATTGTAATATTTTACTATTACAACTTTTTGGTGGAAGGTAAGTGAGAAAAAAATCATTTATTCTAATTATAATGTATATAATATACGTAAACAGGAAATTTAATACACTATATATATATTTCTATATTTTTTAATAGTTCTAATAAAAATAAATTTTATAATTATAATAGAGAGAAATTGTATCAGTTATATTGAATATTTTAAAAATATTTTCAATCATTTATTTTAATTTTAATGTATATAATGTATTTAAATATAAATGTACCATGGTATATATATTTTTATATTTTTTTTTAACAATATAAATTAAAATTAATTCTATACATTTAGCATATATAAATATAAATAAATAATAAAGAAATTAGGAACTAATAATTTGAATTAATTTTAAAATTGAAAAGTGTTGAGAAATAAAGTAATGGGAAGTTGTTGAGTTGAGATTATTTTTGAAAAAATTATTTAATGTAACTCATTAATGTTGGAATTTTTAAAGTTGATCTAATAAAAAAAGAAAAAAAATTAAAAATAAAAAAAATTAATGGAATCAATGTAGAAGAAAGAGGAAATTAGGGCTTCACATAGCATTAAAGAGAAAGAAAAGAATTTTTAAATAGATTTAAGAAAATTATTTTAAAAAATTAGTGAGGGTCTATGTGGGGCTCCTATATTTGCGTCTTATCGCTCTTTGCCTTCCTACCTAGGGGTGAGCATAATTTGGGGAAACCCAAATTAACCGAATTAATTGACCGAAATTGGTTGGTTCAGTTCGGTTCAGTTAAAAAAACTGATTCGGTCGATTTGGTTATGCCTTCCAACATTTCAGTAAATCGGGTTTCAATTCGGTGAATAGATAATATTAATTCGGTTAACCGATTAACCGATTTAATAACGAAGGTTGTGTTTTTGGATACTCAAAACCTAAGCTTGGTGAAGAACCACCTGTTCTTTCCAGTATTGAATCTCTCCTCGAGCTTGGCCTTGGTTTCTATGGTGGCAGTGACCTTGTCATGGGACTGAAGGGTTTCAAGCGTGACGATGTCCTTGAGATCGACGTCGAGGGTGTACCGCATGGGCATAGCGTGGTTGTAGTTCACCAGCTTGATGAAGGCCTTCACGCAAGACTTCTTCGCTGTCTTCTTGGTGGAGTCCTTGCAGTTGTAGATCACCTTCTTCGGGTACTTGGCTATCCCGGCAACCAAACAGTGCCCATATGGACAGTCACAGGTGCCATCGTCGAACGATTGGAATCATCAGATGATCACCGCTTTGCGGCCGGCATAGCGGACTTGGAGGAGGACCACCGCCTTGTTTGGCTTTAGAAACTTCACCATTCTCTCTCTCTCTCTCTCTCTGAGCAAAACCCTAAAGCAACTCAACGAGCTCAATTCAAAATTTGGGTCCCAAATGGAAGAACCCACCAGCTCGAAAGAAGAATTTTGTCAATGTTTGGGAGTTTGGGACTACTTTGATTCTGCACCTGCCTTTCGGTTAAATTCAGTTAACCGAATTCCCAAAAAAAAAAAAAAATTCAGTTCAATTCAGCCCAACGGTTCGGTCAGTTCGGTTAATAGTATTTTTTAACCGAAAATTTTGGTTAATTCAGTTAATTAACTGAATTTGGTCGAACCGACCGTTTACTCACTCCTATTCCTACCTACTTACCATTCATTACAGCCCATCTTCATACACCATCTTATTTGAAAATTTCTTTTGTTTCTTTCTTTTTGATAGCAGTTGAGAGAGGAAGGAAATTTTTTTAAAAATTTTTAAAAAGTAGAAAATTATTTTTAAAAATTAGTAGGATTTATGCGAGTCCCGCTTGAGTTTTTTAAAATTGTGGGACTTGCATGGAGTCCTACTATAAAAGATTACACTACATCAATTAAAAGAAGAAAAATACATTGATCAAAATAAAAAAAAATAGAAATAAAAAAATCAGCACCAAGTATCAACGCTAGGTGAATCTAGTAATCGTGAAATGTACATATGGATATTTTCTTAACAAAGTGTAACCATATACGTACATGATTATAAATTATGGAAATGTTTAAAAAATGGCATTTGAATTTTTATTTTTTATTTTTTTTTAAAAAAAAAAACTTAAAGTGATTCCCAGAAAATTTTGATGGCTCTAATATTTAATAAAAACTTTATTAATTTTTTAATTAATAAACTACCTCGGTACTTGGTTTGACACCAAAGCCACCTCAGAGGCTAGCATGCAACAACCCACGTGAGGGCGTGCAGGTGGCCTCTTCCTTTCAAGCCACGTTGAACCCATAATTCACCTGCATCTGCATGCACGCCATCTTGCATCACCCATGCAACCGGGAGCCAAACTCACTCGGCTCTTCATTTCAAGTCGATCAACTCACGCAAAGTCGCGGCACTGTCGAAGCTTTTTATCACCAGGTGAACTCTGTTTCTCTAGAGAATTTTTAAAAGCGTTGAAAAGAATTGAGATACATATATTCGAATTCTAGCAGCTTCGGATTATTTTCTCGTCTATTCTAGAAAAGGAATCTAATCTTAGTCCAGGTATGTTGCCTTGGGGATTCATTTATTTTCCTTCACCTTTCTCAGGAAACAAACAAGAGGGTGGGCAGTAAGCTGGGTTTCTTCAACAATCTCGATCAATTTACTAATTTTTTTTTTTTTGGTTTGTGTAATCATTAGTCTTACAGGTCGATGGAAAAGCCGAGCGGGGAATGGGAGATTGAAGAACTCACACCATCGGAACAGAGCGAAAGCAGGGAAAACTGGCTATTGAGCAGGGGACTGAGAGTGGGTAAGAAAATTTTGGTTGCGGGTGTTGTGATATCATCTGCCCCACTGGTTCTTCCTCCGCTCCTGGTATTCTCTGCTTTTGGGTTGGCTTTTTCTGTGCCTCTGGGGCTCTGCTACGTGGGCTATGCTTACACCAAGAATCTTGTACGCAACCTGCTCCCGATATTGCCCGAACCAACTCCTCTTGCAGATGGAGGAAGGGCTACTAGTGATGGGGAAGAAGAAAATGGAGAAGACAATGAGGGAATGAAGGAAGATGACAGAGAAGAGAGGGAATTAGTAGAAAATGTTGACGAAAAACTGAAGGAAGAAGGGTATGTGGAAGATGATGATGAGAAATTTGTCAAAGAGGATGAGAAACCATTAGAAAATATTCATGTGACAGTGGAAGGAATGGGAAAAGAGGAAATAATTGAAAAAATTATCTCTGATATTGATGAGATTGGGAAACCATGTGAATATGAAAGTTTTGTTAGTAATGGGAATGGGGAAAAAGCTGATGGAGAGATGGAAAGAACAGAGGAAGAAGAGGGAAATGAGGGGATTCCAGAAGGAAGAGGTGGAGAAATGGATACCGTTGCAAGTGAAGTGAAAGCAGCGAAAGAGGTGGAAGGTACATTAGAAGGAAAGGCAAAAGAAAAAGATGTGCAAATTGGGTTAAAGAATGGAGCCTTAGAGGAAGGGGGACTTGTGGGAATTGTTGGTAGCATGATGGAATTCGAGGCGAAGCTTGTGAGGGATGAGAAAGATGTTGTAGAAGGAGCAGCTGCTGAGGATAATAATGCTGCTGATGCGAATGAAAATCATCAATTGGAAAGGAAGAATAAAAATGGGATAAGGTCGGATGCTGAAATGAGAGAAATCGCGGTGGAAAGTGGGTTTGATTTGTTTGATCAAGGAACTGCTCCTGCAACACACACTACTACAGAGTTCCCTCTCCCAGATTATGAGACCCTGGAAGGTAATGTTACTATGAAAGAGCATGTTTATTTTCTGCATCATTTAGTTTGAATCTCATGGTTGAAAGCCTGATTTTGGTAATGTAGGTCGGAAAGGTACTGTTGTTTTTGAGCTCCCTGTTTTGGCCGACGAACCAGACTCAGAACAGTCTAAAGTTGCCTCTGAAAGGAACAGCACGGCAATCTCTTTCCATGAGGTCAGGACCATACACTAGTTTGTCATTGTCTTCCTAAGAGTTCAGGACTCAATACTAGTTTTTCTCAATTGAATCTTATGCCAATGTTTTGAAAAGTGCAATCTAGGCCAGCCTAAAGACAAGGCATACCTGAAACGTCCAGAGGCATAAGCGCAAAGTCTTGAAGTGCTTATGCATTTGCAAGGGCGCTTTTCTGGGTGAGGCTTGCGCATTTTAAGTAGAAAATGATTTGGAACTAGGCAAGCAATATTTAATCAAAGAAAGAATTAGGAAGTGCTGTAATATTAAATCATTCTCTAAAACTTTTGAATCTCAGCTTTTTAAATAACAATTGAAAGTTGCATCTTGGATAACGAACACAATTTGAACCACTAGCATTTTGAACTTTGTAATGTTACGATCACCAATTGACATGGTTTACCATAAACAATTTTAAGTTTTTTTCTTCAGAATTACAACTTTACCCTTGCAAAAATGCAAGGAAAGGCTGCATACTATAGACCTATCATGCTCTGCCCCTTCCTCCCTTTTCATAGAAATATATATATATATCACATCTCATTTTTGTTTGAAAATCACATTCATAGTTTTCAATGGATTCTATAAATGCATTGTTTTCACATGTTTCTCCTATAGTCCTATGTGAACCCATGTTTAGTTTTACCATAACCATGGTATAACTTGGATCCTGCCACAAATATCCTTGTGAAGTCTTGATATTGTTATTCATCTTAACTTACAACCAATGATTTTTTTGGATGCATGCTTAATTTTTTATGCCTCTTAAGCTAATGATTTCTTCTTGAATGCTTATTGAAGTATTTTCTTGTCAATAACCATGTATGAATTGTTGTTTCATTGCTCAAGTAACATGTTGACTATGTAATAATTACTTCATTCATATCAAAATCTTTATTCTAAGAAAAAGGTTTTATTATTTGTAAAAAATCTGTCTTTTGTATTCTACTCCTTCATCCTTCTCCTTTTTTTTTTTTTTTCAGCCGTCTTTCCTTTCTTATATATAAAAAACTTAACTTTACTATACAGTTTTTCATCTCCTAGACTCAAGCTAACCACCCTGATTTATGGGATGTTACAAATTTCAAATGCCTCAAATCTCTCTTGGTTGTTTACAATGATAGCTCACGCCAACACTCCCCCTCAAGTTGATGCATAGAGGTCTCGCATGCCCAACTTGTCAAGTGAGTTGTAGAAGTCCTTACTAGATACAACTTTTGTAAGGATGTCTGCCAATTGATCTTCGGATTTCACAAACGAAAACCTAATTGTTTTTGCTTCAAGATTCTCCTTGATGAAGTGTCGATCTACCTCCACATGTTTAGTACGATCATGTTGAATAGGATTGTGAGAAATGGCAATTGCAGCTTTATTGTCACATAAGAGATCCATCTCGAAAGTGAGGGCAAACCCGATTTCAGTGAGTAGCTTTCTTAGCCAAAGGAGTTCACAAAGACCTTTAGCCATTCCCCTAAACTCAGCTTCAGCACTTGACAAGGCTACCACTTTTTGTTTCTTGCTTCTCCAAGTTACAAGATTTCCTCCAACAAATGTAAAATATCCCGATGTAGACTTTCTGTCAGTGATATTACCTGCCCAATCCGCATCCGTATACCCATAAACCATCGGCTGACTGTTATGTTTTGAGAACATAAGTCCCTTGCCCGGGGATGACTTCAAGTATCGAAGTATTCGAATCACTGCTTCCATATGACTCTTACTTGGATTATACATAAATTGACTTACGACACTTACAGCATAGGCAATATCTGGGTGAGTATGGGAGAGATAAATGAGTTTACCAACTAACCTTTGGTATCTTCCCTTATCTGTTGGTACTTGGTCTGGGTATTCTCCAAGCTTGTGATTCTGAACTACGGGGGTGTCTACAGGCCTACACTCCAACATCCCTACTTCGGTTAGCAAATCTAATATGTATTTCCGTTGGGAGAGAAATATGCCTTTCTTAGACCTGACAACTTCAATTCCCAAGAAATACTTGAGTCCTCCCAGATTTTTCATCTCAAATTCAGTTGCTAATTGCTTTTGAAGCAGAGAGATTTCGTCTTCATCATCTCCTGTAATAATAATGTCATCTACATAAACTATCAAAGCAGTTACCTTGCCTAACTGATGCTTTAAGAACAAAGTATGGTCAGAGTTACTTTGTTGGAAGCCATATTTCTTCATTGCCAAGCTAAACCTTCCAAACCACGCTCGTGGTGATTGTTTCAGTCCATACAACGCTCATTGCAATTTGCACACCACTCCATTCTTTGAAGATATTGTATAACCAGGAGGAACATCCATATAAACCTCTTCTTGGAGATCACAGTTGAGAAAAACATTCTTTACATCAAATTGATGTAAAGGCCAATCAAGATTTGCAGCAAGAGACAATAATACCCTAACTCTGTTTAGCTTGGCTACAAGTGAGAAAGTCTCCTGATAATCGACACCATATGTCTGCGTATATCCCTTCGCTACCAGTCGTGCTTTGTACTGTTCAATAGATCCATCTGCTTTGTGTTTAATGGAGAACACCCATTTGCACCCCACAGTTTGTTTTCCTTTAGGTAATGGAACAAGAGTCCATGTATCATTTTTTAGTAGTGCCTCCATTTCTTCCTCAATAGCTCGGGTCCATCTTGGATCTGCCAATGCCTCATGAACATTGGTAGGAATTTGACATATGGAGAGTTCTTATGCAAATTTCTTAATCGGTTCAGAGAGTTCCTTGGTGGATACATAGTTAGCAATAGGATACCTCGACCTTCATTCCTCAATATCTGGAGAGTATCTATTAGGTGGCTTGCCACGATTGTACCTGTGAGGTAAGACATAACCCACAGAAGCATCTATATCATCGGTATGTAAGGGTGTAATAACATTACGCACCTCAGGAGTATTCTCAGGAGATGATTCGGCTGGCACTTCAGAAGGAGGGGATATAGGTTTAGTCTCAGATGTTGCATACTCTGCAGTAGGATATATCTCAGCTTCATAGTTCACAATGCCTAAGTTATTATTCGGCCCAGCCTGCCCCTCATGTTCACGTGGCCCCTCATTTGGCGCCAACCAATCAAACTCATTTGGCGCCTCATGTTGGAACCAATTCAACTCTTCATTATGTATCTCCCCCTGAAGAGGAGAAGTAGGTGCCAAAGAGGAAAAGAACATATCAGTCTCTAAGAATTGGACATCTATAGTCACATAGAGTCTTCGGGTGGTAGGATCATATCACCGGTACCCTTTCTGATGGATGCTATAGCCCAAAAACAAACATCGACATGCACACGGATCAAGTTTAGTGCATTGGTTCTTGTGGAGATACACATAGACAACACACCCGAAGACACGAGGAGGAAGCATTAGTGCAGTAGGTAGTGACACATAAGTAGAAAGACATTGGAGTGGTGTCTTAAAGGATAAAACCTTGGAAGGCATTCGGTTAAGAAGATGGGCAGCAGTTGAGACGACATTGGTCCAAAAACGTTTGGGCATATGAGCACCGAGAAGCAAAGCACGGGCAGTCTAAAGAACATGTCTATTCTTCCTCTCGGCAACACCGTTCTGTTGAGGTGTTTGTGAGCATAAAGTTTCATGAATTAAACCATGTTGAGTAAAGTACGCTTTAAGGTGCTTATTGACATATTCACCACCATTATCAGAGCGGAGAACCTTCATGGTGGTACCGTACTGATTACCAACCATAGCATGGAATGTTTCAAACACACTAAGAACCTCATCTTTGTGTTTCATCAAGTAAAGCCATGTCATACGAGTACAATCATCCACAAAAATCACAAACCAACGAAAGCCAGACATATTAGTAACAGGTGAGGGCCCCCATACATCAGAGTGAATTAACGTAAATGGAGTGTCACTTTTATTCATGCTTAAAGGATAAGTAGCGCGATGGCTCTTAGCCAAAATACAAGTGTCACATTTCAAATCAGGAGTCTGTAAATGCTTAAACAAATCAGGAAAAACATGCTTCAAATAAGGAAAATATGGGTGTCCCAAGCGTCGATGCCACAACCAAAGTAGTGTCTCTTTATCGGCATGCGGATGGTTCATGTGATTGGCCTGGCCGATACTAAAGTCTTCCACATAATATAATCCCTCCCTCTTAGTACCACGCCAAATTATCTCCTTGGTGAGAATATCCTGAATAAGACAGAAATTGGGATAAATAAGCACAACACACCCAAGGTCTGTAGTAAGCTGACTTACAGACAACAATTTATGGGATAAAGACAGAACAAGTAAAGTATTAGATAAATGCAGGGATGGAGACAAAGTCACAGAACCAGCGCCAGTGACTAGTGAGATAACACCATTTGCATTGGCTATGCTGGTGCATCGCGGAAGAGAGGTATGAGAGAAGTTCGAGGCAGCAAAATTCATATGGTCAGTGGCCCCTGAGTCAAGAAGCCATGCACTACAGTCTGCATCTCGATGGGAGGTAGGAAAAGCAAGATCAGGGATACCTGAGTTCAAATTAGGAGGAGTATCCGTGGACGTTGCAGCTGGTTGTATAAGGGAGAGAGGAGGCTCTATAGTAGCAACAGCAGCTGTGCCTGAATTCCATTCGTTCTGGTTCCAACAGGACGTTTACGGGCTTGAAGGTCATGCCACCAATCAGGGTACCCATGCAATTTGAAACAGGTTTCACGTGTGTGCTTCTGGTTTCCACAATGAGAACATTTTTTCGAATCAGTGGAGTTTCGGGGCTTGGAAGATTTATCGGGGGCAGAGGTGCTTAACGTAAGTGATTTTGAGGCCAAGACAGCCCCCTGGAGCCCATTGGGGTCATGGGTAGTCATAACCTGCTGTCGAATAGCCTCCCGTCTAACACACGCATACGCTTGTTCGACAGTAGGAAATGGTTTCATCTGCAAAACATCAGCTCGTATTTTGTCTAGCCAATCGTCAAGACCATCCAAAAACACATAAACACGGTCTTCCTGAATGATCCGATTATAATGTTGAATATCAATAGAGCATTCCATAGGATTTGGCCGGCGAAAATCAATTTCACGCCATAAACCCTGCAACTCAGTATAATATTTTTCCAGCGAGCCAGCGGCTTGCTTCAGCCGTGTCACACGGCGTCGAAGATCATACACGTGTGATGTATCACTACCATCAAAGAAGGTAGTGGCAATGGAATCCCAAATCGCCTTTGCCGTAGGAAACCGAATAAAATTGCCAATCAAGGACAAATCCATGGAAGAAATTAACCAACCTTTAACAATGGCGTTATCGGTGCGCCACTTGCAAAAGGAGGGATAAGTGGATAGCGGCTGGGGAAAGTCACCATTAATGTACCCCAGTTTATCCTTGTCAGAGATATACATCTCAACAACTTGGGACCACAGTGCATAGTTGGAACCATCCAACTTAATGCCGATCGGAGCAGCGGATGTTTCAGTGGTGATGGTCGGGGTTTGAGTGTTGTTCAAAACCTCGGTCATCCTTGTAGTCAATTCAAGGATAGAATCAGAGAGATTAGACATGTCTCCAGAAGAGTTCAGATCATCAGAGTCTGCCATGAATAGAGGTATGGTTAGGATGCAATATAGGAAGCCAGAACTCGTTTGGCTCTGATACCATGTAAAAAATCTGTCTTTTGTATTCTACTCCTTCTTCATCCTTCTTCTTCTTTTTTTTTTTTTTTTTTCAGCTGTCTTTCCTTTCTTATATATAAAAAACTTTACTTTACTATACAGTTTTTCATCTCCTAGACTCAAGCTACCCACCTTGATTTATGGGATGTTACAAATTTCAAATGCCTCAAATCTCTCACCTTGATTTATGGGATGTTACAAATTTCAAATGCCTCAAATCTCTCTTGGTTGTTTACAATGACAGCTCACGCCAACATTATTTGCCTCCTATTTACAATGATAATCAATCAATCCAATCCAAGAAATATAAAGAGAGTGAAATCATTAGGTTCAGTCATGGTTGGTTAATGAATAATATATGGAAATGTGAACCAATCTAAAACTAACTAACTAACATAATCTATTAATTTTTTATTCATCTAATCATTTGGATTAGAAGCCTTTAGTAAGTTGAACTTTGATTTTGACAATGATGACATTATCATCTTGCTCGAATCTTGTTCCATCTAGAAGAAGAAAAAAAGGAAGAAATAATAATGAACTATAGAAAACTCGAATTGGTTCCATTGTTCCTGAGGATGGTTTTTTTGTTCACTCACTAACTCATATGGGGCTTTGCTTGAGGCCTGCCTTTTGAATAACAAAGATAGGTATGTAGGCTAGGGCTTTTTGATGAGTGCTAGAGCTGCCGAAGAATTAGCTTTGGCAATGCAACATAGAAAGCTGCTGGTCATGGATTGCGGTAGTCTTAGAGTGGAGCTTTTGTTTGGTGAATTAGATGAAACAACTAAGGATTTGATGTGCAAGCATTGAGGTTGATGTCTAGATGCAACATTAGCAAGGTGAAGACATATAGAAGCCCAACAAAAGGGGCAACAAATTGAATGGCATGTCTAGTGTCACGAATCGAATGATTCACATTGTGTTGCAGTACTAGTTGTAGTAAACAAGCTTAACTAATCAAAAAGTAAGCCATGAAACAAGTTCACAAGAATTGAATACAAATTAAGTCGCAGTAGTAAGAAATCATGAAAGTAAACACAAGTCGAGTGATAAAAGATAGCGTAATGAAATTTTTTTTATTATTAAACCTTTGTAGACAACATGTATTTAGCAAGGGAGGCGAGTGAACTAAAGACGTTTACAGTAACTAGTGAATATTAAAATTATTGATGACCACTCAACCTTTTCTAAAAAGCTTTCTATGCAAATTTATACTCTAGCATCAGGAAACATCACTCTAATTGAAGAGTCCCACCCTTTATTCACTTCAAAGTATAAAAACTTGACTAGTATTGCATGATGATTACCCACCCATGTAATGTGCACAAGACAAGTGGTTGTAGGCAAGAATAATACCTTGAACAAGCTTTACTTACGACATTTTCTTCCATTTATATGTTCAATGTTCTTGTAGATTTTGAAGATAAATACTTTTTAACCTTGTCTATGAACAATGCATGTCTTCAACAACATCTTGCATCTCCAAGTTCCTTCCACTTTACTAAGAATTTGTGCAATGATGTGATGTCTATTTGGGAGGATCCTTTCAACTTCTAAAGTATGTCGAGTAGAGGTCTTCAATGGTGCTTTAATTGACGAACTTCAAGTTGGATTTTTAGCATTTGCAATTAATGGCTTAAGGCAGCTAATGTGAAACACAAAGTGCACTTTCATCCATGCTAGAGGATCAACCTTGTAACAAGCCTTCCTAATGTTGGCCAAGATGGGTATTGGTCATTCTTATTTTTCGTTAGTCTTTTATATTGGCCCCGTCATCTCACGCCCCTATTTTTGACACATGACCAATCGCGACTTCATCCAAATATGATAGAGGCATTGGGCCTGGGATAGAATTTGTTTTCAAAACCAACACTTGAGTGCAAGTAAAAAGACGACTAAGTAAATAACCTATTTACATAAAAATAGGGGTGAGATTGTATAATTTATGATGACCCTACCCTTACCTTTATAAAGTGAGGAGCTTTGTAGTATGGGGACAAAATACTTACATATATCTCACATAGCAACCCAACAAAAAATCTTTACTTTCATTGACAAGTTTTTTACATTAGACTAAACTTTATATATAACATTTTTCACACTTCCTAGATTAAACACACATCGACCAAATATATACATGCTTAGTGTCTCCAATATCTTCCTGTCAAAACTTGTAGTACATGTCAATAATGTTACTCTTAAAAAAATTAACAAGCAGGGCTCTCCTTTGAATCAAACTTGAAATTGTTTGGTAGGGTAAGCACAAGCTCAGTAGGCATTCTCAATTCCCTTTAATTCAAAGAAGGATTTTAATACTTTTAACACATGATTTCTTATTTGCGTGCGTAATTATATAGTGCATGAAAATACACACTTTTTTCTTAGTAATATGTATGAACACTATTTATTCTAACAAATATCTTCATTTAAAGCTTACTATCACAAAACATTGAAATAGCATGCATTTGAACATTTTTTTTTCCAACGTAGTAATGTTGTCTAAAACAAGTGCAATTTTTATCTCAAACAAGTGCCAATTTTTAGCTTGGCCAATCACCACTTACCATCTTAAGGTTTAGGGCCTAACACACAAGGGAATCAAGGGATACACAATCCCTACTTGCTTAAATCCCACATATAACAACCATTAATACTACATAAAATGTCAGTAGCTTTATATAATAACAATTCAATCGATACACAAAAACAAGCTATGCTATAGCAAGCTAAACTATCATCCTTGCATGTCCTAGTGTAGGGTGCACTGCAACTTTAAAGACTTTTATGTGTTTGAAGTCGAGTCTTTGCTCTTTACCTCATAAGACAAAGTTGTGAGTAGCCCTATTATCCACCATAGCACATGTGCTCTTCCCATTGATCTCTAAATCCATGAACATTAACCCTTTGGGTTGGGAAACCTTGGGTTTTTCATCTAGCTCTCCAATTCACTAAGCACAATGTAGCCATCATCGGGGTTTCCTCACATCATCTTTGTGTCCTTTTGACCTTTTGCAATGGTATCTTGCAAGGCATTGAGTGATGACATATAATGACAGTCAATAACATTATGTGGACATCAACATAAGAACTATGCATTTATTATCATTATCGTTGGATTTGTTGAAGATGTGAGGGGAGGATGCTTCCTTTGAAGTTGGTGTGTTGGTGTCAACTTCCCACTTTTGGGTTTGCCCTTCCTCCTTATCATCCTTTTGTCCTTCTGACCTTTTGCAATGGTATCTTGCAAGGCATTGAGTGATAACTTATAATGACAAACAATAACTTTATGTGGGCCTTGACACAAGAAGTTTGCAATTGTTATCATTATCATTGGATGTGTTGGAGTCATGAGGTGAGGATGCTTCATTTGAAGTTGATACGTTGGTATCAACTTCCCCATTTTTGGGTTTGCCCTTCTTGAAAGATTTTTCATTGTTTTCACTTGATGAGCCACTCTCTTTAGGTGTAAAGGAATTCTCTCTGGCATAATCAATTAAGAGTTTTGCAGCAGCCTATGCTACAAGCTTTAAACCTTTTGTTGTTGAAAAACAGCCTTTGCCAAAAGGTTTCAAATCTTCAAGGAAGTAGAATGACTTGTCCCTTTTTAACATGTCATAGATTTCTTGCATCAAAGCGAAGAATTATTTGACATATTCTCTTACTTTCTTAATGTGCTTAAGATCTCACAATGTTCACCTAATATTGTACTCAACATATCTTAAGAAAGAATTGGGCTTTAAGTTCTCTCTTCAAGTTTTCCTTGATATGGACTATACACTGATAATTATGAATCTCATAATACTTGATTTGCCACTAGTTGTTGACGCGGAATTCATTTCAAGGTAGAAACAAGAGTGAAAAGGGGTCCCCAAATTAGAAGGAAACAGTTTTCAATAAAAAGGGCGAGTCACAAGATATAGAGTCGCCACTTTATTTTTTTTATATAGGGAAAATAAAGAAAACTCCTAAAAAAGGGATCTATGAAAATCATATTTTTTTTAGTTCAAGAGTACATGTGTATATAGGGAAGGTGGTTGGCCAACCACCTCAATGATGATTAGTCTTTCAGCACCCCTATCAACACCTATTCGAAGAATGGTTATGACACTTATGTGTCTGTGGGGTTGTGAAACCTATACGGGAGACTGAACCCCATGGAGGCTCCACTAGTCTTAAAAATTATTAAAAAAAAAAAAGAAGGAAAGGAAAATTTTGGGCTGAACCTATCCCTTTCAGGGTAAGTTGCCTACATACCTAAAGTCCGAGTTCAAACTGACGTTGTTCGGGAAAAGGTTGGGTTTGGGTATTTTAAAAAGAATCCCCCTCCCCTCCCAAAAGGGTTAATATTTTGAAAAAAGAAAAAAGAAATTTGAAAAGGTAGGAGAAATCTTGGATTATGAAATCAGCGTGGCCATCCCTAAAGTGTGTCTTTGAAAATGGAGCTTTGTATTTTCTAAAAGAAAGGGAATAACCTCATTTTTTTGTTAAAAACAATTTGGGAAAATCGAATTAAGAGAATTTAAAAGGCTTTCAGGGTTGAAAAAGCATTTTGGGATGAAATTCAATCTTTGAAAACAAAAATCAGGATTTGTTTTCACGAATAAGGAAAAAAATGGCAATAATTTTTGAAAGAGAATTCCATGGGACCTAGGCAAGGAAATCAATCCCACAAGGGTCTCATTACTTCCTTGAGGACAAAAATTTTAAATGATACTCATTTTTGTTTCAAAAATGGCTTGGGGTGAATTTGGGGGATTTTGTGGGGCCTATGCGAGGAAATTAATTCCACGAGGGCCCCATTATTTCCTTGACAACTGGGATATTTTTAAAATGGGTGCCAAATTTCTCAATTTTGAAATCAAAGGGAATGAATTCAGGGGATTTTGTGAGATCCGATTAGGGAAAATAATCCTACAGGGTCCCATTACTTTCCTGAAACAAGAGGGAATTTTTTAACAAAAAAGTAAAAATTTTTCAATTTTGAAATCAAGGGGAATGAATTTTGAGGAATTTCATGGGACCCATGTGGGGAAATTAATCCCATCGAGGTCCCATTGCTTCCTCGAAATAATAGGAAATTTTCTAAAAAAGGTACCAAAATTTTCAATTTTGAAATTAAGGGGAATGAATTTTAGGGATTTCGTAGGACCCATGCGGAAAAATTAATCCTATGCGAGTCCCATTACTTTCCCAAAACAACACTTGAAACCCATCACCCCAATTTTGGATTAGCTATACTGTTTTAAAGAAATATGATTTGGATTTTGTTTGAAAGGAAAATTTAGATTTCAATGGGTTTGCAAATTTTTTTTCAAAACAACATGGTCCACTTTCTTGAAAAAATGGTCTAAAAAGGAACTATGTAAAAGTAAATGTGAGGATTGAAATAATGAATGATTTCATGAAGATGAGAGCATGTGAGACCCCACATTGACAACTATATAAAACCCTAAGGAATTTTTTTCTTTTTTTTGTAAAAAAATGCAAGTATGCACATTAGTCTTGTAAGACGATACCAAATTCATGCAAAAGATACATTACTTTTTCAAAGAACATCCAAAATAATGATTTTTTAGAAGAAAAGAAACTACATTTATGTGCATGGTACACATAATAATAAATAAAAAAAGGAGACATATTTTATGAAAAGAAAAACTCAAATCTCTATGCCAATAGAAAATATATGCAAGCGGATGAATATGTGCTTACCAAGATGTGCTAGTTCGTCAAGACAACCTACGAGGAGAGACCTCGAGTGAGGGTGTGGGGAGGGATGTTGTGAGAGTTGGTGAGGAAGAGATAGAGTTGATGAGAGAGGGATTTGATGAGGGGGGAAATAAAGAGAGGGAGAGAAAGATAGGGAGAAAGTGAGGGGGGGGGGGGGGAGAGAGAGAGAGAGAGAGAGAGAATTGATAAAGGAGAAATAAGGAAAGAGAGAGTGAGTTGGCGAGAAAGAGAGATTTCATCAAAATCTTGAGATTTTTTTTTTTTTTTTTTCAATCCCTTAGCCCCGCTTAGGGGATTTTATAGAGCATGGAAGATAGGGAAAAGAGTGAGAGAAAATAAGGGAGAAAATGGGGGAAGTGGGAAGTTAAGCTCTTTTTTTTTGGGGGGGGGGGGGGGTTTAGAGGACTTTTAGGGATTTTAGATGAGTTGGGGTTAGTGGGAGAGAAGAAGAATTTAGAAGTTAGGAGAGAGTTGGGGGGGGGGGGGGGGGTTTAGAGTAGAGGTTGGGGGATGTGGGGATCATTTTTAGGGATAAGGAAGTTAGAAGAGAGTAGGGGTTAGTGGGGGAGAAAAGAGGGATTTGGAAGTTAGGAGAGAGAGGGGGGGGGGGGGGGAGAGGGTTAGTGGGAAAGAAAAGAAGGATTCGGACATTGGGAGAGAGTGGGAGTTAATGAGAGAGAAAAGAGGGATTTGGAAATTAGGACAGTATTTGTAAATTAGGAGAGGGGTTAGTGGAAGAGAAAAGAGGGATTTGGAAGTTAGGAGAGAGTGAAGGAGGATTTAGTGGAGAAGTTGGGGGATGTGGGACTAGTTTTTAGGGATTAGGAAATTAGGAGAGTGTGGGGGCTAGTGGGAGAGAAAACAGGGATTTGGAAGCTAGGAAAGAGGCTGGGTTAGTGGGAGAGAAGAGATATTTGAAAGTTAGGAGAGAGTGGGGGGAGGATTTAGTGGAGAAGTTAGGTAATGTGGGGCTAGTTTTTAGAGATTAGGAGGTAAGGAGAGTGGATAAAAATAAGGGATGGTTGAAATGGACATGGGATATGTGGAGTCTCTGCATGGGTGCATGTGCACACACACCCACCCATTTCATTTCAAAAAGGGCCACATCAAAACGACGTCATTTTGTGTGTGCGTGTTCGCACACGTGCGCATGGGTTGGCATAGGTGTGCATGGTCTCACAAGTGCTCATGGGTTGGCGTGCAAGCTTACCATTGGCCATTAACTGGTCAACCAAAACGCACTATTTTGACATATATGTCTTTGCACGTGCTTCTTCTTTTCTTTTCTTTTTTTGAATTATTTTAAATAACTACAAAAAATTTAATTCACTAAAGTGGGAAGAAATGCCAACGAAATCTTGGAAAAAAAATAAAATAAATAAAATTTTAAAAAAGTAGAAAACACAAAAAAAAAAGGGGGGGGGGAAATATAGAAAGGGATTTTCTCGATTTTTGCACTGAAAACCCAAAATTTTATCAAGTCGCTCCTAATCCTTTAGGACCGTTTTGAATTGCTCAAGTAAGTCAAAATTGGTTAGGCAAGGGAACCGGGGTCAATCTTTGGTGAGGGATGTAGTCGTTCGGTTTTGATAGCCCAAACAAAAACCTATTTTTAACAGCTGCCCCTATTTTGTCGACCACTTTGAATGAAAATGTCATAAAAAGATAAAGATGTAATTTTGACCAACTATCAAAACGAGATTAATGTGAATGAATTCAAAGTTTTGGAGCTAGCACTAAACCATAAGGACAAAAAACCTTGTTGCCTAATAGTCTCGGTCACAAGGGTTAAAACCTTGATGCCTATAAATCTTAATCACAAGCATAAGAACCATGATGTCTTCAAGTCTCGATCGCAAGGGTTAAAACCTTGACTCCTATAAGTCTAGGTCACAAGGGTTAGAACCTTGCCTATAAGTCTTGATCATAAGAGTTAAAACCTTAACGCCTATAAGTCTCGGTCACAAAGGCTAAAACCTTTACGCCTATAAGTTTGTCACAAGGGTTAAAACTTGGGCACCTATAAGTCTTGGTCACAAGGGCTAAAACCTCAACGTTTATAAGTCTCAGTCACAAGGGTTAAAACCTTGACACTTATAAGTCTCGATCACAAGGGCTAAAACCTTGATGCTTATAAGTCTCGATCAGAAGGCTAAAACCAAGTCACAAGGGTTAAAACATGATGCCTATAAGTCTGGGTCACAAGGGTTAAAACCTTGATTCCTATAAGTTTCGGTCACAAGGGTTAAAACTTTGATGCCTACCAAACAAAAAGGAAAACTTTCCAAACTCCTTGTCAAAGTCTTATCAGTAAGTGCTCCTAGCCCCATTATTACTCAAGGTGCAGAATTGCTAATACTAACTTTTGACCCTATTGTAGGTCATGTTAGCTCTCCTTAAGTGTTCATGGAGATCGTGTGACTTTTTTCTTTTTTATGAATGATTTTCCAAAAACTTGTTATGGAGGGATTTTTACACTAAGAAGAAAAAGGAAGGGTTGGCTAAGAAGGAGAAGTTGGGTTATGTGAGGCGCCTTAGAATGCTATTGATTGCCTTGACGTTGTCTGTATTACCTTATAGGAATTCGGCTAAACCTAAACTAAATAAATAAAATCCTTGAGGTGACTGCCCTAATCCGCTCTTGTTTCATCACTAGCCCTTCTCTCTTTAATCCAAAATTGCCCCTTGTGTAATAAGCATGTGGTCCTTAATGTTGCTGTCTCAAAATGAAAACTGCCCCTTGTTTAATAACAACATTTTCTTCTAATCCTATCTTCACGATGACCCAACAAACTACCACTGTGTGATTTGTGTTTTGATTTGTATAAAAAATCAATGAATCCCATGTGTAACTTTGCAATGACCCTGAAAAAAAAAAGTGTTAGGCTCAAAATCTCACTCCATGTTGAACATTGTGGGGTCATAACTTGTGAACATTCATGTTGATTTTTTTTATGAGAATAGGTGACTAAACTGAACTTGTCAAACTGCAACAAGCTGCCTACGTACCCAATAATAAGGATCAAGTTCGATCGTAGTTTACAAAGTCATTTAATTAAGGAGAGTGATTCCTTTAATTGAAAAAAAGGGTTTTTTTTTTTTTTTTGGGTAATAGGGATAGGGTTTCAGGGTATTTGAAAAAAGGATATCTAGGCTCTAGAATTTCATTTTTGGGTTATTGAAGATCATCTTCCCCTTTTGTGGAATTTTCCCTATTCTTTTTCCTTCCTTTTACCCTTTTCATTTTTTGTTTCTTTTTTTTTCTTGATTGAATTTATAGTTTGATTCCTTATTGAGATGATTGTATCTCGATGATCTTCAATTCAAGGTATGCTAAGGAGATTATCAGGCTTAAGATGGTTGACTAGGGGCAAAACATATATGTCAGGGAAGCTGAAAGATGGCCTTTTATCATTTCAAGCTTCCACTCTCCTTAACTAAGCAAGATTTGGAAACAAACAAAAATAGTAGGATAAACAAGCAAAGTTGGATGAAACTCAAATTTTTATTGCAAAGGATTATATTTACACTGGGATTCAAAGCTTTAGTTACAATCAAATTAATGTATGGAGAAACTTTCTTGCATGAAAATTCTTAATTACATTAATATTAAACGTTTGTTGGGATTCATCTCTATCCATATCAGCTAAGATGACAGCTCTTCCTAAAAATACCTTCTTTACCATATGTGGTCCTTCAATGAATTTCCCCTAAGAACATTTCTATTAGCAGGGATCTTTTTTAGAACCAAGTTAGCTTCTTTGAAAACTCGGGAACGAAACTTCTTGCTGTATGTTCTAGCCATCCTTTGCTGGTATAATTGACCATGGTGGACTGTCTTAAACCTTTTCTCATCTATTAAATTTAGTTGGTCCATCCAAATTTGAACCCATTCAGTCTCAGTAAGTTCGATTTCCATTAAGACTCTTAAATGACGGGATCTCCACTTTTATTAGCAACACTGCATCTATCCTATAGACTAAGGAATGCATAGTTTGTGGAGACTCGAAAAAATATAATAATATAAATAAGTGAAAAGGATGGAAAATGGGTTGGAGACGAGAAAATTGGCAATGGTTTTCTAGAGCATTAAGAAAATCGTCAACGGTTATATGGTTTTACGGCGGTCCGGTAACGGGTAAAACGATAAAATTAGGCCGGTTAAAGAGAAAATCGGCAACGGTTTTCTCTGTAGTGCTGAATATAAGAAAGTCCCGCGAGCTGATTTCATTAGTTAAACAAAATTCTTCTCTCTCTCTCTCTCTCTCAAACCCTACGAACCCCTCTTCTTTTCTCTTCGATTTTGGCTTCATTCTAAGCCAGATCAACAATCCGAAACCACCACGAGGTTCGTGGAAAGATTCTCTACAATTTTACTCAAGTGGATCGTTGAGTTGGGGTTCTGGGGCACAACTCCAAAACTGAGGTAAGGGTGTTAAATTTTGGTTTTATTGTTAAATTGAAGTAATTAAAGCCTAGGAAGTGTTAAATGAGAATTATTCTAAGAGTTGAGTTGATTAATTTGGAAAAATATGAATTTCAGGCTTTTGAACTACGAAAGCTGTGGGGCATAGAATTTGGGTATTTTAGCAAGATCTCAGTAAGTTAAGTAAAAGGAATAAATTATAGTAGTCTTTTCTAAAACTTATTGGTTTGGAAATATGGGAAATTGAGATATGATATTTTACTTGAAATTATTATGATATGAATATCAGATGAAAATTGTGTAACATATGATTTATACTGAAATGTATTTGAAATTGGGTTAAATGATTTACATTAAGAATAATGAGGTTATGAAATGTATATTGAAATATGAGATTTGAAATAGGGAAAATGATAAAAAGTGATAAGTTAATGAGTACTTTTTGAGAAATGATGAAAAATTGAGCATAGATCTGTATGCTGGAAAATGGAAGAAATATGAAATGTTGATATTGTTTTATTGAGATATGTGGAAAAACGTGAAATGAAATATTTATATATATGAGATGAAGTGTGTATTGAAATGTTGAGAATGGAATAGAAGAGGATGAAAACCTAATGTGAATACTGAACTATGAATATTGATATATGAATATAAAAATGTAAATATTGCGATGTGAATTCTGCAATATAAATATTGATATGTGGAAATTGAAATGTGAATCCTAAAATGTGTATACTGGATTGTGAATATTGAAAATGGGAATATTGTAACATAAATACTGGAATATAAATACTAAAAATGTGAATATTGCAATGTAAATGTTGCAATGTGAATATTAAAATGTGAATAATGCAACTTGAATACTACATGGTGAATATTGATATGTGAAAGTGGAAAGGTGGAAATGAAAATCCTAATGGATGGATTGTGATAATGAGCACGGTACCGTTGCTAGTGGCGATTACGTGCAACCACACGGACTCATGGAGTGTGTGGCATGACAGTCGAATGAGCCAATGTGGAGGGTAGTTTTGCTCCCTAGAGTCCAGACCGGGGTGAGGCAGGCCATTCATATTACAGACGGGTATATGGTATGTTTATTTTGATCTAACTGGGTAGACCAACCGCAGTTAAGATCCAGCTTTTAGGCCGCACAACCCTAATCATGGAGGGAAGCATGGCATGGAGAAATATCCTCAGGGCAACCGTGAGTTACAGACGCGATATGCACTGGTTATCGAGGACACTCATGGTAAGAAAAGTGCTCTGATAAGTATCATTTGTAGTCGAACCCAAGTTATCCGGGTAAGAATACAAACGTAATCAAAGTAGAGGTGAGTTACATGTATGGGCATATAATCTCCCCTATTCTCGGGAACTTTGCTGGTAAACATGGGTTGCGTGTGAATGAATTTGAAAATGAAATTAAAAGCTTATGAATGCTTGTGTTTTATATTTATATGATTATGAGCATATATCAGTTTATTTTCTCATATATGATTTAAAAGAGTGTGATGATATAATGAAACACGTTTTGCCACACACTGTAAATAATTTATTCCGCCTTATTAAGATGTGTCTTACCCAAATATCTAAACATTTCAGGAAACCAAGATAGACCAGCCGATAGAGTTCCAAGATAAAGGGGAGCTAGTACCCTAATATACAGGGTGAGTATGAACTAGGGATGTATGTTCCCCTAGAGTTTTATTGTTTTGGGGAATGTGTTAGACATGTATATATGGATGGATTAGTACTCTGCTATGTGTATTCGCTATGGTATGTAAATATAATCACTTCCGCTGATAAGGTCATTTGTAAGACTGCTTACCCGATATCCTCTTTAGGTAGGGTTATGTGGTTACGGTATCAGAGTTTCTGACATGAACAATGGTTGAGTATATGTGATAAATAATAATTATTTAATGAAAAAAATAAAAAATAAAAATGGTATGAAAATTGAGGCGTCATAGTTTGGTATCAGAGCTTAGGTTGCTAGGTTCTGCAGACTTTAGTAAACAGTGGAATACAATACCAGAGTATAGGAATGGATTTTGATGAGAATACAGGATGGGTAGATGGGATATGAGTCAGTGGTTGTTAGAGGACGAGATTGGGAATCTAGGGTTCTATTTTATGATCTGGAGGTAGGAGTTTCGTGGTTATTTCTGTGATTTTCTTGGGGTGACGATTTCAAAAAAACCATGGATACTATTGTCGGTTCTTGTTTCTAAGTGGTAGGATTGAATCTTAAATGGGGATTGAGAATGCTAAAATAAATGTTTATAACAAAATATCTTGTGGGTTTTAGTTTGCTGCGTGTGTTAGTGAGTTATGATGATGGAGTTCTAAGGCTGTTTTATACTATTTGCAGGATAGATCCAAGGAATAGTAGTGCAAATGCTGGGGGGTGATGCAGGGCCATCCAGTATGGGAGGCACAGACCCCGATGCAGTGTTACATAGCGTCACACAGCAGGTGATGTCAGAGAGGGCTATAAGTTCATGAGGGCGGAACTACATGAATAAGCAGTTCACGCGTATGAGACCCCCATCGTTCTCAGGTGGAGCTGACCCACTAGTAGCTGAGAAATGGGTCCAGGATATAAAGGATGTGTTGGTAGTTCTCCTGTGTATAGATGAGTATAAAAGTATTGTTTCTGATATTTAAGTTGACTGGGGAAGCTAAATGCTGGTGGAGATCAGCGAAACTGTTAGAGGAGCAGAGACTTGAGCCTGTAGCAGTGACCTGGAGCCACTTCTTGGAGATTTTTTTGAGCAGTACTTTCTTGCTATTGTCAGAAGTGCGAAGGCAGTGGAGTTTCTGCACTTTACGCAGGGGCAGATGACGGTACAGTAGTATGCAACCAGATTTGTAGAGATGTCCCAATTTGCTCCATATTTGGTACCAAATGAGGAAAGGAAGGTGAAGAAGTTTGAGGAGGGCCTAAGACATCCTGTTTTAGTAGGTTACAGGCTTCTGGACTCAGACATTTGCAGAGGTAGTGGATAGAGCCGCAGTGATTGAGAATGGCCTATAGAGATGCGTCTTAGCACAGAGCTAAGGAAAGAGTACCGTGCCTCCAGATTTTCAGCCGGGGTTCAGTCGAGGGCCTTGGAGGAGGTTGGATAACAGAGGAGGACGGAGACCGAGAGTGGGAGATCGGGCAGTACATGGCAAATAGATGCCCCCTCCTTGTCCCATATGCTACAGGAGACACTCGAGAGAGTATCGGGTCAGGAAGATTGTTTGTTATCGATGCCATCAACCTGAGCAAATGGTGAGAGAGTGCCGAGCACCGCCAGTTGTTGTGCCTTCTTATAAACCATACCAAGGAGGTCATCAGGCACCTCAAGGCGGACAACAAAGGAATACTGTCGTAGCACGAGTCTATGCGCTGACACTAGGGGATGCTGAGACGGTAGGAGATGTTATGATAGGTACTGTTTCAATTCTGTCATATACATCTACTGTTTTATTTGATTAAAAGGCAACTCATTCTTTTATCGCCCGAGAGTTTGTTAAATTTTGTAGGATAGAGACGCAACAGTTAGGCATTGGTTTGTCTGTGGCTATGCCGATAAGGGCTGTAGGGATATGTGAGAAGGTACTTAGGAATTGTCCAATTTGCATTCAGAGGAGGTCTTTATTAGCTAATTTGGTGGTCTTGGATATGTATGGGTTTGAGGTGATATTGGGGATGGACTGGCTAGCTGCTCTCTATACCAATATAGACTGTCATTGGAGAGAGGTAGTGTTCAAACCTCCGAGAGGGCAAGAGTACAAATTTGTGGGGTCATGTGTGCGCACCTCACCACAATTGTTATCCGTCATTCAGGCAAGGAGATTGTTGTTAGAGGGTTTTCAGGGATATGTGGACTATGTGAAGTAGATATCAAAAGGGGAGTTGAGTTTAGTGGACATTCCGAAAGTGAGGGATTTTCCTGATGTTTTTCTCGAGGATTTGTTGGGACTAGCTCCCTATTGTGGGGTAGAGTTTATTATTGATCTAGTTCTGAGAACACCATTGATTTCGAAAGCTTTGTACAGAATGGCACCGATAGAACTAAAAGAGTTGAAGGAACAATTGCATGAACTATTAGATAAGAGGTTTATTCAGCCCAGCGTGTCACCCGAGGGAGTGCTAGTTTTGTTTGTGAAGAAAAAGGATGGGTCGATGAGAATGTGCATCGACTATAGAGAAATTAATAAAATGACAATCAAGAATAAGTAACGGCTTCCCTGCATCGATGATTTGTTTAATCAGCTACAGGGGACACAAATATTCTTGAAGATAGATCTATGGTCTGGGTATCATCCGGCAAAGGTTAAAGTAGAGGATGTTCCAAAGACAGCATTCAGGACTCGGTATAGCCATTATGAATTTCTGGTTATACAGTTTGGATTGACAAATTCTCCTACAGTGTTTATGGATCTAATGAACAGGGTCTTCCACCAGTATTTAGATTAGTTCATGGTAGTGTTTATCGACGACATACTAGTGTATTCAAAGAGTCCAAAGGAGCACGAGGAACATCTGAGGATAGTGCTTCGGGTACTGAGGGAAAGGATTCAAGAAGTGTGAGTTCTGTCTATAGCAAGTTAACTTTTTGGTGGTATTTCAGTAGATCCGAGCAAGATATAGGCAGTGGTTGACTGGGTACAACAAAAAAATGTGCGCGAAATCAGAAATTTCCTAGGATTGGTCAAGTACTACTGTAGATTTGTTGAGGGCTTTTCTAAATTTTTAGGTTCGTTGACTAGATTGACCATGAAATGTGTGAAATTTGAGTGGATCGACAAATGTGAACGGAGTTTTCAGGAGTTGAAGGAGCGACTCATCATTGCACCGATTTTTGCGATTCCTTCAAGAGAAGAGGGTTTCGTAATTTATGGTGATGTGTCACATAAAGGACTCAGCTGTGTTCTGATGCAGTAGGGGAGAATTATAGCATATGCCTCTCGACAGCTGAAAGAATATGAGAAGAATTATCCTACCCATGATTTGGAGTTAGCAGCGGTGGTTTACGTACTAAAAATTTGGAGACATTCTCTCTATGGGGGTAAGTGTGAAATTTTTATTGATCATAAGATCCTGAAGTATTTCTTTACGCAGAAAGAATTAAACATGAGTCAGAGGAAATGGTTGGAGTTCATAAAAGATTATGATTGCATCATTAGTTACCACCCGAGAAAGGCTAATGTAGTAGCTGATGCTCTGAGCTGAAAATCAGTGGGAGCAACAGTATTTGCAGGGATGATTCAATATCTGATCCAGATGGATGTGGACAGACTTGGGGTGGAACTTATAGAAGGCGATCATCAGGCATTTATTGCCAATCTAGTATTACAACTGACCCTGCAGGAAAGAATTAAAGCGGCTCAGAGGAGTGATGCAGAGTTTGTAGAGTTTATAGATCAAGTACAAGATGGTTAAGAGGCAAATTTCAGTATCTCAGATGATGGAACCTTGAGGTTTCGTATCAGACTGTGTGTACCTGCTGACCCTGAGATTAAGGAAGTTATTATGGAAGAAACGCATCGATTCCTATATACTGTACACCCTGACAGCACTAAAATGTATAGAGATCTTTGGGAATCTTTTTGGTGGAGTAATATGAAAAGAGAGATCGCTGAGTTTGTGAGTCAGTGTTTGACATGTCAGTAGGTGAAAGCTGAGCATCAGAGACTGGCAAGATCATTACAGCAACTCCACATTCATGAATGGAAGTGGGAACATATAGGGATGGATTTTGTTACAGGATTACCGCCAGCACTACATGGACAGGATGTCATTTGGGTAGTCGTAGGTCAACTTAGAACTTCATCATCATAAGTCACTCCATGTAGTGCCGACGGTAATCCTGTAACAAAATCCATCGCTATACGTTCCCACTTCCATTTAGGAATGCGAAGTGGCTGTAATGATCCCGTCGGTCTTTAATGCTTAGCTTTCACTTGCTGGCATGTCAAACACTGACTTATAAACTTAGTGATCCCTCTTTTCATATTGCTCTACCAAAAAGATTCCCGAAGATCCCTATACATTTTAGTACTGTCAGGGCGTACAGTATACAGGGATTGGTGCGCTTCTTCCAGAATAAATTCCTTAATCTCAAGGTCAGCAGGTACACACAGCCTGCTACGGAACCTCAAAGATCCATCATCTGATATACTAAAATCTGCCTCCTGACCATCATGTACTTGATCTATACGCTATACTAACTTTGCATCACTCCTTTGAGCCGTTTTAATTCTTTTCTGTAGGGTCGGCTGTAATACCAGATTGGCAATATATGTCTGTTGATCGCCTTCTAAGAGTTCAATCCCAAGTATTTCCAAATCCATCTTCATTGGATACTGAATCATCCCTACAAATACTGCTGCTCTCACTGATTTCCGGTTTAGAGTATCAGCTACTACATTAGCCTTTCTTGGGGTGGTAACTGATGGTGCAGTCATAATCATTTATCAACTCCAACCATCTACTCTACCTCATGTTTAATTCTTTCTACATAAAGAAGTAATTCTGGCTCTTATGATCAGTAAAAATTTCACACCTACCCTCATAGAGATAATGTCTCCAAATTTTCAATGTGTAAACCACCCTTATTAACTCTAAATCATGGTTAGCGTAATTCTTGCCATATTCTTTTAGCTGTCAAGAGGCATACGCTACAACTCTCTCCTACTGCATCAGAACACAGCTGAGTTCTTTATATGATGCATCACTGTAAATTACGAAACCCTTTTCTCCTGAAGGAATCGTCAAAATCGGTGCAGTGATGAGTCTCTGCTCAACTCCTAGAAACTACGTTCACATTTGTTGGTCCACTCAAATTTCACACATTTCCTAGTCAATCTAGTCAATGGACCCAACAATTTAAAAAAGCCCTTAACAAATCTGCAGTAGTATCCAGCCAATCCCAAGAAACTACTGATTTCCCGCACATTATTCGATTGTACCCAGTCCACCATTGCCTCAATCTTACTCGGATCTACTGATATACCACCCTTTGATACCATGTGTCTAAGGTAATTTGCTCCAGCCAGAACTCGCACTTCTTGAATTTTGCATACAACTTCCTGTTTCTCAGCAGTTGCAGCACTATCATCAAATGTTCTTTGTGCTCCTTTGGGCTATTTGAATATACCAGTATGTCATTGATAAACACTACCACGAACTGATCTAAATACTTGTGGAAGACCCTGTTCATTAGATCCATAAACACTGTAGGAGCATTTATCAATCCAAATGGCATAACTAGAAATTCATAATGGCCATATTGATTCCTGAATGCTGTCTTTGGAACATCCTCTACTCTGACCTTTACTTGATGATACCCAGACCGTAGATCAATCTTTGAGAAAATTTGTCCCTTATAGCTGATCAAACAAATCATCAATGCGTGGAAGCAGGAACTTATTATTGATAGTCACTTTATTATATTTTCTAGTGTCGATGCACATTCTCATCGACTCATCCTTCTTCTTCACAAACAAAATCGGCGCTCCTCAGGGTGACACGCTGGGCCGAATAAACCCTCTATCTAATAGTTCCTACAACTATTTTTTCAACTCTTTTAGTTCTACTAGTGCCATTCTGTACGGAGCTTTCGAAATCAACGCTGTTCCCAAAACTAGATCAATAATAAACTCTACCTCACGATCAGGAGGTAGTCCCGACAAATTTTCAGGGAAAATATCGATAAAATCCCTCACTATCGGAATGTCCTCTAGCCTCAACTCCTTTTCTGATATCTCCTTCACACAGGCCACATATCCCTAACAACCCTCTAGAAACAATCTCCTTGCCTGAATGGCGGATAACAGCTGTAGTGGGATGTGCACACATGACCCCAAAAATCTCTACTTCTGTTCTCTCGAAGGTCTGAACACTACCTCTCTCCGATGACAGTCTATACTGGCATAGTGAGCAGCTAGCTAGCCCATCCCCAGTATCACCTCAAACATATGCATATCAAAGACCACCAGATAAGCTAATAAAGACCTCTTCTGAATGCAAACTGAACAGTTCCTAAGTACCTTCTCACATATCCCTACACCCCCTATTAGCGTAGCAATTGACAAACCAATGCCTAACTACTGAGTCTCTATCCCACAAAATTTAACAAACTCTCGGGCGATAAAATAATGAGTCACACCTTAATCAAACAAAACAGTAATTGTATATGACAGAATTGAAACAGTACCTGTCACAACATCTCCTACCGTCTCAACATCCCCTGGTGTCAGCGCATAGACTTGTGTTGGGGTAGTATTCCTCTGTTGTCTGCCTCAGGGTGCCTGATGACGTCCTCGGCATGGTCTATAAACAACCACAACAACTAGCGGTGCTCGATAGTCTCTCGCCATATCCCCTGGCTAATGGCATCGATAACAAACAATCTCCCTGACCAAACACTCTCCCAAGTGTCTCTTGTAGCATGTGGGACAATAAGGGGGCATATGTCTGCTCTTTATTGCCCGATCTCCCATTATCAGTCTCCATCCTCCTTTGTTATCTTGCCTCTTCCAAGGCCCTCGGCTGGACCCTGAGTGAAAATCTGGAAGCACAGGCCTCTTTCCCTGGCTCTGTGATGCAATGCCTCTCTGTAGGTCATTCTTAATCACTGTGGCTCTATCCACTACCTTTGTAAAAATCTGGGTCTAGAAGCCTATGACTTGCTAAAACAGACTATGTCTTAGGCCCTCCTCAAACTTTCTCGCCTTCCTTTCCTCATCTGGTACCAAATACGGAGCAAACCGGGATAGTTCAACAAATCTGGCTACATACTGTTGTACTGTCGTCTGCCCCTACATCAAGTGCAGAACCTCCACTGCCTTTGCACTTCTGAAAGTAGCTACAGGCTCAGGTCTCTGCTCCTTTAATAGTTTTGCTGATCTTCACCAGCGTTTAGCTTCCCCATTCAACTTAAACACCGCAAACAGTACTTTTTGCTCATCTGTACATGAGAGAACAGCCAACACATCCTCTATATCCTAGACCCAATTCTTGGCTACTAGTGGGTCATCTCCTCCATAGAACGACGGGGGTCTCATACGCGTGAACTGCTCAATCGTGCGGCTCCGCCCTCCTGAACTCGTAGCCATCTCTGACATCATCTGCTGGGTGATGCTATGTAACGCTACATCAAGGTCTCTGTCCCCCAACACTAGAAAGCCCTGCATCATCACCCCTAGTATGTGCACTACTATTCCCTGGATCCATCTTACAAGTGGTACAAAACAGCCTTAGAACTGCATCATCATAACTCACTAACACACCCAACAAACTAAAACCCACAAGATATTTTGCTATAAGTATTTCTTTTAACATTCTCAATTCCCATTTAAAACTCAATCCTACCACTTAGAAACAAGAACCGATGATAGTATCTATGGTTAGCTAGAAATAGTCACCCCAAGAAAATCACACAAGCAACCACGAAACTCCCGCCTCCAGGTCGTAAGATAGAATCCTAAATTCCCAATCTCATTCTCTAACAACCACTGACTTATATCTCATCCACCCATCCTTTATTCTCATCAAAATCCATTCCTATACTCTGGTATTGTATTCCGCTGTTTACTAAAGCCTACAAAACCTAGCAACCTAGGCTCTGATACTAAACAGTGACGCCCCGATTTTCATACTATTTTTTCTTTTTTTTTTCCATTAAATAATAATTATTAATTACGTATACTCGAATAATTATTAATCAAATATACTCAACCATCGGTCATGTCAGAAACTCTGATACCATAACCACATAACCCGACCCAAAGAGGATATCGGGTAAGTAGTATTATAAACAACCCTATCAGCGGAAGTCATTATATTTACATACCATAGCGAATACACATACCAGAGTACTAACCCTTCCATATATGCATGCCTAACACATCCCAAAAACAATAAAACTCTAGGGGAACATACATCCCTAGTTCATACACTCACCCTGTATATCAGGGTACCAGCTACCCTCTATCTCGGAGCTCTATCACCTAGTCTATCTCGGTTTCCTAAAATGTTCAGATATTTGGATGAGACATATCTCAGTAAAATGGAATAAATTATTTACAGTATGTGCCAAAATGAGTTTCATTATATCATGACATACTCTTTTAAATCATCATTTCATCTGAGAAAATAAATTGATATATGCTCATAATCATATAGATATAAAATACAAGTTTTTATAAGTTTTTAATTCCATTTTCAAATTCACGCGAATGGGGGAGATTACACGCCCATACATGTAGCTTCCTTTGGCTCTGATATCATTTGTATTCTTTCCCGATTAACTCTGGTTCGATTACAACTGATACTTATCAGGGCACTCACCTTACTCAGTAAGCCCTCAGGTGAAGTGTTTTACTTTGCTTTAATTATTTATGTCATTAACTCACGCTCTTTCATTTCCCATTTTCATCGTTTTTTCATTTCTCATTTACATCTCACCATCCACCCCATGAGTGTCATCGATGACCAGTACGTATCACGTTTGTAACTCATGGCTGCCCTGAGGATATTTCTCCACGCCATACTTTCCCCCCATGGTCAGGGTTGTGCAGCCCAAAGGTTGGATCTTAATCGCGATTGGCCTACTTGGTTAGATCAAAATAAACATTCCATATACCCGTCTGAAGTACAAATGGCCTGCCTCACCCTGGTCCGAACTCTAGGGAGCAAAACTACCCTCCACACTGGCTCATTCGACTGTCACGCTCCACGAGTCCGTGTGGTTGCACATAATCACCACCAGAAATGGTATCGTGCTCATTATCGCAATCCATCCATCAGGATTTTGATTTTTACCTTTCCACTTTCATATATGAGTATTCACCATGCAGTATTCACATTGCAATATTCACATTGCAGCATTTACATTGCAATATTCACATTTTCAATATTTATATTCTAGTATTTATATTACAGCATTCACATTGCAATGTTCCCATTTTCAATATTCACAATCTAGTATACACATTTCAAGATTCACATTTCAATTTCCACATCTCAATATTCATATTGCAAAATTCACATCACAATATTTCCACTTTCATATTCATATATCAATATTCACAGTTCAATATTCACATTAGGTTCTCATTCTCTTCTATTCCATTCTCAACATTTCAATACATACATACATACATACATACATACATACATACATATATATATATATATATATATATTTCATTTCACGTTTTTCCACATATCTTAGTAAAACAATGTCAACATTTCATATTTCTTCCATTTTCTAGCATACAGATCTATGCTCAATTTTTCATCATTTTTTTGAAAGTACTCATTGACTTAGCACTTTTCATCATTTTCCACATTTCAAATCTCATATTTTAATATACATTTCATAACCTCATTATTCTCAGTGTAAATCATTTAACCCAATTTCAAATATATTTCAGTATAAATCATATGCCACACAATTTTCATCTGATATTCATATCATAATAATTTCAAGTAAAATATCATATCTCAATTTCTCATATTTTCCAACCAGTAATTTTCAGAAAATACTACTATAATTTATTCCCTTTACCTGACTTACTAAGATCTCGCTAAAATACCTAAATTCTACGCCCCATGACTTTCGCAGCTCAAAAGCCTGAAATTCACATTTTTCCAATTTAATCAACTCAACTCTTAGAATAATTCTTATTTAACACTTCCTAGGTTCTGATTACTTCAATTTAACATAAAACCAAAATTTAACACCCTTACCTCAGTTTCGGAGTGGTGCCCCAAAACCCTAACTCAACGATCCACTCCAGTAAAATTGTAAAGAATCTTTCCACGAACCTCATGGTGATCTGGATTGTTGATTTAGCCTAGAATGAAGCCAAAATCAAAGAGAGAAGGAGAGGGGTTCATAGGGTTTGAGAGAGAGAGAGAGAGAGAGAGAGAGAGAGAGAGAGAAAAAATAATTTTGTTTAACTAATGAAATCAGCTCACGGGACTTTCTTATATTTAGCACTACAGACCGATTTTCTAAGGCTCTCGGGAAACCGTTGCTGGTTTTCTCAGGCTCTCAGGAAAACGTCTCCAATTTTCTCTTTAATCTACCTAATTTTACCGTTTTACCTGTTACCGGCTTGTAGTAAAACCATATAACCGTCGATGGTTTTCTTAATGATCTAGAAAACTGTCGCTGGTTTTCTCATCTCCAACCCATTTTCCATCCTTTTCAATTATTTTTATTTTTATATTTTTCCAGGTCTCCACATAGTTGCCCTTATAGAAGTCCCAAAGGAGGTCCAATTGGCATGTAATGCAAATGGTGGCATATCGTGCCAATATCTGTATGTGATTGCCATCTTCTCCAATATCTTGATGTGCTTATTGGTAGCTTCTACTACTCCATTCATTTTTGAATTCTATAGTCCACACATCCACACTTTGTTGTCCTTTTTGGGGTCGAGGACGATATTCACCACCTACTTCAGAACTTCCAAAAAATCCTCATATTTTTTTATTTGCCATTAAGGATGCATCCCTCTAGGTTTTTGCTTAACTAGCTTACACCTGGGCCAAATCGGGATTTGATGGACTACTATATCAGTATCAAAACCCGGAATGTCTTCATATGACCAGGCAAAGAAATCTTTGAACCCATGCAACGAACATATTATTTCACTCCTTACCGAAGGGTCCATCAATGTTTTGATCTTAAATTGCCGGTGGGGGGGGGGGATTATTCTATCCCCAGATTTTACAATCTTTGTTGCTTTCGCACGTGACTAAATTCCTTTACTCTCCAACTCTAATAGCCTTACGATTTCCCCTAATAGCTCAAGTTCATTAACTCCTTTTTGGGGGTCATATGAGGCACTCTCATTGCAATCCATATCATTAAAAGGGCATTCTAGGGATGGTTTTATCTTTCTACAAACAAAAAAGCAAGGGGTACAAAAAAAAATGAAGAAAATGGAGTAGAAACAAACATAACCATTAAAAATAAAAGGATAAGCCTGCTTACAATAAAAATAATTAAAGAAAGAAAGAAAAAAAGAAGAAGAAAAAAAAAATAGGAGCTCCCTTTGGCCATAGGTCAAACCATCGGGAGAATAAGCATTTGGCCAATCATGCATATATTGAAAGAACCGTGACGATCCAATTGTCTAAAGGACCGGAAGGAAATTCAGGAGCAGTTGGATTGCTCCCTTCTTGTGTGATCACATTGATTGAAAAGCGGTTCTCCAAAAAGTCTGGAAGTCCCTCAAGCTCAGTATCTTTTGGAACGACTTCTTATCTAGGACGAACAATGCAGGAAAGCCTTGGAAAAGTGTAGCAGATATGCAGAAATACTAAACTAGACTCATATGGAAGTCTTCCCTGAATCTTGGTCAACCTCCTTTCTCTTCGTAGGGCTATAACATCGACCTTATCCTTTTTGGTTGGGTGGAATCTGAGGCCAAAAGTATCTTTATGGTTCTTCATCATGGTTACCCCTTGCAAATGTTTTCCCACTAAATTTCCCTCCTCATATTTTTGTTTCAACATCTATTAGACGGACATCACGCTTATCATATCTTTGATTTAGTGGCTTCAAAATACCGACCAACATAGATGAGGGACACTTATCTCAAAAGATTGAAAGGAACTCTCAATTCTATAATCGCGCCCCAATGTGAGGCACTATTCTTGAATTGTATACCCCACAACTTTCTTCTCTCTTCACCGTTATCAAATGATTCTTGAATATGAATTTCATGCAGGGAGGATGGTACGACCCTTTCTGTGTGTATCCGCATATGCCCCAATGACATGTCGACAACAAAATATCTAGGACTTGAAACAAGACAAAAAAGGTACAGTGTCCAATCTCCATGTCTAGATTAGTCTCTCTAATGATTTCTTTAGTTGTTCCATTAAAGGCCTTAATTGTGAGGTTGCTCTTTCTCATCAGTGACTTGTCCACACCCAATCTCATTAGTATGATGTATAGGCACATATTAAGGGCGGACCTATTTTTCAGCAATACTCGGGATATAATCATTTTCCCATGCTTAACTGAGATGTGCAATAGACTCACATGGCCTCGCCTTTCTTGTAGGATCTCGTTGTCTATATATGCTATGTAGTTAACAGCTAGTGTCAAATTAACAAGATTCTCAAATTGCTCTAACGACATATCTTAAGGAATATAGGCATTGTTGAGTACCTTAATTAGAGCATTCCAATTACCCTAAAAGGCCATGAGCAACTTAAATATATAGATGCGAGTTAGGGTCTTGCTTAATTGCTCCGCAATATTATACTCGCTGGTCTTGAGATTCTGCATAAACTTGGTGATCTCCTCACCACAGACTTTCCTCTTCTTGTCTTCGTCTTCTTCTTTTCCTTCTTCTCCAAATCTTTTTGAGTGTAACACCTTCCACTTTGAGTCATTCCCCCAACTCCAGAGAGGTTGGCTACATTCCCAATCACATTAGAATCAATGACTTCTACCTCATACCTCCAGGGCACAACTTGGTCAATTGAATAAAGGAAAGGTGCAAGGAGTTGGAGGGTTAATGGGTCGTTCTTCTGAGCGATAATGAGACGAACTGTTGGTGGGGTGTAGGTAATGATGACTAGGGGTGAAGATGAGCTAATGACATTCACATTAACGAGTTTAAACAATCCAATGGATTTGGTTGACGGGTTTACAAATGGAGGATGCTGATTGGTGGATGGTTCAAATGATGGGATGACTTTAATTAGGTTTACAAATGGGGTTCCATGATCTGGTAATGAGTTATTGTTAACACTAGGGTGGGGCATTTTTTGGAATTCAAAATGTTAGCATTGATCAAGTCTTGGAGCCGATGCTTCAGGGTCAAGCAATTATATGTGGCATGTCTAGGGGAATTCATATGGAATTTGTATGTCACACTTGGTTTGTGATACCTTGTCTATTCTCCCAACCTCAGTGTGACAAATACTATCTTCCCTTGGGCATAAAGCTGCCTATATTGTTTGGTCAAAGTAATTGGCAAGGTAGTGAACTCTAGTCGGGGTTTGGTATTTGGGTCAGCTCGGTTGGCATTTACAGCAATTGAGGGGGGTGGCATTTGCTTCAAGATTGGTTCCAAGGGTGTGCCAGGTGGTGTAGGTATATATATTCTAGGCCGCGATTGGTTGAATCTAGGCTTTACCTCAGGCTACCAAACCGACCTCTCCTTCCATTTGTTTTCTTTCCTGCATTTAGTTCAAAAAGTCGAGTGTAGTGAACCATCTTTCATGTCTTTAACCCATTTTCAATTTTCTCCTTGATAGCCGCAACAATTGCAAATCTAGACATACTGTAGGGGATAAACCTATCGAAGTATATGTCCTTTAAAGTCCTCATAAATGTGGACATAATTTCTATGTTTATCAGAGTGGGTGCAACTACTTCCCTCCACCTTTGTGCATATTCCTTGAAGGTCTCTGAATCTTTCTTTTCCATCTTCTGTAGACCACACATTAGCATTGAATTGATACTACTTAAAGAACATATTACTAAGGTCTCTCCATTTCTAAATCCGGCTTTTGTCTTAGGATGCATACCATTTTAGAGCCAGACCTTTGAAACTCTCATGGAACACATGCAACTAAAGCTTTTGATTTTTGGCACAAGGTGTCATCTTCCTAACATACATCTGGAGAGGGTCTTTGGGCACCCCTTTCCATTGTACTTGTCAAAATTAGGTACTTTGAACTTTTCAGGCAACACCAAATCTGTAAAAAGAAAAAAAATTCACAGATCATCAAAGTCTCCTACCCCAATGTCTTACAAACCTTTGTGGTCTTCGATTATTCCTCTATATAGGCCATTCTATCCTTGTCAATAGATTGTTATTTTTCTTTTAGCTTAGGTTGTTCTATGAGTGGGGTTTTCCTCGAGACGTTTATGAAGATTGGCTTCGAAGGGATCGGTGCTGCTTGAAGGGGTTTTGTTTTCAATAATCGCACCAACTCAACTAAAGTATTTTCCAAGGACTCTATCCTCTTGTCTGTCAATGTCTCCCCGCTCTGACTTGACTCTGGTTCATCCATGCTTCTAGACCTCTCTCGAGTAATAATAGGGTCCTAGGAAACCTATTGATGCCTTTTTTTGGGGTGAAATTTTGAAAGTTTTCTCTTTGTTGTACACAAATTCAAAACAAAAGCCAACAAAACAAATAAAAAAAATATAATATCTGCATCATGCATGAACACGACATGCTATAGGGTGCTTGATTTCGTAGCCCATGCGGGGATTATTCGTCCCACGAGGGTGTACTGCTCTAGCTTTCATGCATTCATCCATAGAATTACACTACTTGAAGAAGGCGAACTAGAAATTTTTTTTTCATAAATTTAGGAAGAATTAATTACAATTTGTACTTGCAGTTTGCTATTCATGCACTTCATTTACTCACTTAAAATAATTCAATACATTAGAAAGTAGAGAGAAGATCGGTGGTACTCAACAATAGGTGGAGGTTTAGACAATTTTGGGAAACCCAGTGACAAATGAGATTGCACACGGTAACTCTCCAGTTACGGTGGGGAATAGTGTACAAGAAAAGGAGATTTCAATTCAAGAATCTCCACAACAACAAGAATCAATTGTTTCTCTGAGGCCAAGATGAGAAATTTGAAAACCTGCTCGGTATACTAATATAGTGGCCTATGCACTTCCAGTTGTGGATGATAATGTTCCTTACACTTTCAAAGAAGCAATGAGGAATTCTGAATCTGACAAGTGGAAAAAAGCGATGGATGAAGAAATGTAGTCTCTTCATCAGAATCAGACTTGGGAGCTAGCCCCGCTGCCCAAGGGTAAGAAAGCAATTGGTTGCAAATAGGTTTATCTAAAGAAAGAAGGATTTTCATATGCAAATAATATTCGCTTCAAAGCTATGGTAGCTAAGGGCTATGCATAGAAGGAATGCATTAATTATAATGAGGTATTTTCTCCAATTGTCAAACATTCTTCCATTCGAATTTTTTTGGTTTTGGTAGCACAATTTGATTTTGAACTAGTTTAGCTCAATGTAAAAGTTGTAGTTTTACATGGTGATTGGAAGAGGAAATCTATATGACTCAGTCATATGTATTTTAGGTTGCTAGAAAAGAAAATTGGGTATGTAAACTGGGTAAATCATTGTATGGTTTAAAACAGTCTCCAAGACAATGGTACAAACAATTTCATCAGTTTATGATGGCTCACAAGTACATTAGAAATAAACATGATCATTGTGTTTATTTTCACAAACTACAAAATGGATCTTTTATATATATTTAATATTGTATGTTGATGATATGTTGATAGCTTCAGAGAAAAGAGAAAAAATCAACAAGTTAAAAAGTCAGTTAAATCAAGAGTTTGAGATTAAAGATCTTGGTGAAGCAAAGAAGATACTTGGCATGGAGATTCGTAGAGATGAAATAAGAGGAAGAGTTAGTTTGTCTCAGAAACAATATTTGAAGAAGCTAGTACATAGTTTTGGAATGTCTAAGCAATCAAAACCAGTAAGCAATAGTTTTGACATGTCTAAGCAGTCAAAACCAATAAGCACTCCTCTTACTCCTCATTTCAAATTTTAATGCAGCTTTATCTCCTAAATCAAACGAGGAACGTAAGTATATGTCACAAGTTCCTTATGCAAGTGTTGTTGGTAGTCTGATGTATGTAATGGTTTGAATTAGACCTGATATTTCACAAACTGTTAGTATGGTGAGCAGGTATATGCATGATCCAGGTAAAGGACATTGACAAGCTGTGAAATGAATTTTGAGATATATTATGAATACGATTGATGTTGGTATAGTATTTGAGAAAAATGCTACTATTGATCAACGTGTTGTTGGATGTGTGGATTCTGATTTTTCCGATAATCTGGATAATCATCGATCAACTACTGGATATGTTTTTACATTTGCTAATGGTCCAGTGAGTTGGAGGTATACCTTACAGTCTACCATTGCCTTGTCAACAACAGAAGCATAATACATGGCAGCTTCAAAGGCTGTTAAGGAAGTTATTTGGTTGCGGGGTTTACATGAAAATTTAGGAGTTACTCAAAAGCACATTGTTATGTTTTGTGATAGATAGAGTGCTATTCATTTGACGAAGAACCAAGTCTACCATGCATGAACAAAGCACATCAACGTTCGGTTTCGTTTTATCCGGGATATTATTGATGGAGGTAAGATACTTCTTCAAAAGATTGCTACAGCTGAAAATCCCGCAGATATGTTACTAAGATTGTGACAACAATCAAGTTTAAACATTGTTTGGACTTGATCAATATCCTACAAGTTTGTATGTTCTTCAAAGCCGCCAATGATGTAGAACTCTAGAGAATGTTGGTGACTCAAAATTTGTTGAATTTATTGTCAAGGTGGAGATTTGTTGTTTTTTTATCCCACATTGGTAGAAAAGTTGTTTTGAATTTTTTTTTTTTTTGTCCCATATTGGTGAGAAGTGTTTTTTGGACTTGAGGTTGAAGTTATATAAAGAGCTCAACTCTCCATTTCTAAAACACACCTCAAAGTTGTTCTTTGTAAAGAAGTAATGGATTGATCGTTGGCGCCCGAAAACATAGGTAATTCTATACTAAACCTCGTTAATTTCTTGTGTTTGTTCTTTTTACTATTTTTATTATTAGTTTGTGCATTACTTTAGTTTTTTATATATTCAATAAAATTATACTAGTTGTAGTATTGGTGTTTAGCACAAGTGGGGTGCCCAACACAACAATAGTTATCCACTTAGCTACCCATTTTACTTTAGACTATTGACGGCCTCTGCCACATTCACTCTCTTGTAGTTTCGAGCACACTCCATTATCGGGTTCCTTTCCCCCATGAAGGCGCTTCTAAAGAGGTTCAACGCAATGTGGCCAATGAACCACACATACTGAAATTGCATGCAACATAGAAGAGATCCTTTCTCCTTTCCCCTTTTCCCAATAAATATTAAGAGCGAGGAAGCTTTCTGCAAGGATGGATGGTACATGACCCTCTCCTTTGTGTTTTATTTATGAGAAAATTGTGGCAGCTCCATAATCAACAATGTGTGCTACTAAAGTTAAGAGGATTAGACCATAAATGGCGAAAGCCAATAGTTGCAGACAGAAATGGGAAGTAGCATAAGCGAGATGATTCTTGAAGATTCTCTCTATATTGGTCCAATGTTATCCATCCATCTCTCTTTTCTTCTGTACTTTGTCAAATATCTTCTTAGCTTGGCCTCCAATGGCCCTGATCAATGCTCAGCTCAAGTTGACTTCTAGATTATAGGTACACACTCTATCCTGTGCTAGTTTGGAAATCAACAGTAACTCTTCATATTCCTCCACTAGTAGCACTAGGTTTGTGGACCCAAAGGTGAAGCACCGATATGATGGGTCCCAGTGTTAACCAAGATATCAAGAACCCTCCAACCAAATATACCTTTAAAATGTCGATGATACACCTCTATTTGGTCCTAAAGTCCTACTAGTCCCCCTATGAGAATTGATTCCAATAACTTAGGATGCCGCTAACGTCTTGCTGCTTTTGCCATAGTTTTATTTTGTCTAGTTACGTGCTATGATAACCTCTGAGCAATGCATCTGATTCAATGGTTTGCTACCTTTTACAGGTGCCTCCTTAGATACCTTAAGTATTTCCCTAGGCACGTCCTATGTAGATACAAAGGACTCTGAAAAAACAAGACATACAATGACAAACCACAACATAAATAAACCTACTATGTACATTGCTCCCCGTGTCCTAACATTATGCATAGTTGAAAGGTATGCTCCCTATATCTGAACTAATGGCGTGGGATTCTTGGTTTGCTAGTGCATGGCTCAAGCTCTAACTCACGATTATAAAGGTTGCTAAGGTATCTTCGAAGAGAATATCTATAGCGAGGGGATTTTCATGAGACCTATACAGAGGACTAAGCCTCATAGAGGCCGTGCTACTTTTCCCCTCTCCTAATCCTTAAAGGGTGGGAGTCCAGGTATAAGACTTGTGAAGTCTCAATGCTAAGTGGTTAGTGAGAGCATGGCATCACAAAACATGTATTGGATAGCAAATAATGCATATATTACCTTCAAACACACAAAAAAGAGACATAAATAGCATGAACATGAAAATATAAAATATAAAAAAGAAAACATAAAAAATAAAATAAAAAAAAACCCACACACAAGAACACAGGCAGCTTGACTCTCAAAGGTCCCTAGTGGAGTTGCCAAAGTTATTGACACTGGATTCCGTCCGAGGTGGCCACAAGAGGGAAAAGGGGTCCCCAAATTAGAAGGGGAAAAAAACTTTAATAAAAAAGGGGCGAGACACATGATACACAGTCGCCACTTTATTTTTTTAATGTAGGGAAAATAAAGAAAAATTCAAACAAAAAAAAAAGTATGCCAAAACCATATTTTTTGAGTTTGGGAGTACATTTGTGCATAAGGAAGGTGATTGGTCAACCGTCTCAATGTTGATTAGCCTTTTAGCACCCCTATCAACACCCATTCGCACTTGTGTGTCCCAGTTGAGTTTAGGTATTTTTAAAATAATTCCCCCCCCCCCCCCCCCCTTCTTCCCAAAAGGGTTAATATTTTGAAAAGAGAGAAGAAATTTTAAAAGGTGAGGGGAATCCACGATTTTGAAATCTAGGTCTTTGAAAATGACACTTGGTATTTTTTAAAAGAAAGGGGATAACCTCATTTTTTTGAAACAATTCGGGAAAACCCAATTAGGAGAATCCTAAATGCTTTCAAGGTTGAGAAAGCATTTTGGAACAAAATCAAATCTTGAGGAAACAAAATCAGGATTAGTTTTCATGAATGAAGCAAAAAAATAATTTTTGAAAGAGGATTCCATAGGGCCTAGATGAGGAAATCAATCCCACACCATTACTTCCTTGAGGACAAAAATTTTAGAAATGATATTTTTATTTCAAAAAGGGCTTGGGGGTGAAGTAGGACCCATACGAGGAAATTAATCCCATGGGAGCCCATTACTTCCTTGACAATAGGGAATTTTCTAAAAAGTGTACTAAATTTCCTAGTTTTGAAATCAAGGGGAATGAATTTGGGGGATTTCGTGGGATCAATGCAAGGAAATTAATTCCACATGGGTCTTATTACTTCCCCGAAACTGCAGGAAATTTTATAAAAGAGTAGTTACCAAATTTTTCAAATTTTGAAATCAAGGGGACGAATTTGGGAGCTTTCATGAGACCAATGCGGGGGAAATTAATCCCATGGGGGTCCCAATACTTCCCCGAAACAATAGAAAATTTTCTAAAATATTTTGAAATCAAAGGGAATGAATTCGAGGTATTTTTTGGGACCCTTGTGTGGAAATTAATCCCATAGGGGTCCCATTAGTTTCCCGAAACAACACTTGTAACCCATCGCCCAAATGTTAGATTAGTTGTACCGTTAAAGAAATATGATTTGGATTTTGTTTAGAAGGGAAATCCCAATTTCAATGGGGTTGCAAATTCTTTCAAAGCAACATAGTACAGTTTTTTTTTTTTTTTTTTTTAAAGGGCTAAAAAGAAACTATGTAAAAGTAAATATGAGGATTGAAATGTTGCATGATTTTCATGAAGATGAGAGTATGCGAGACCACACATTGATAACCATATGAAACCCTAAGGAAAGTTCTTTTTTTTTTCTAAAAGATGCAAGTCATGCATGTTAGTCTTATAAGACGATGCAAAATTCATGCAAAAGATACATTACTTTTTCAAAACACACCTAAAAGTTATTTTTAGAAGAAACGAAACTACCTTATATATGTGCATGATACATAGAAAAAAAAAATTAGACATTTCTTATGAAAAGAAAAACTCTAATCTCTATGCTAATGGACAATATACATGAGTTGTTGAAGATATATATGTACTTACCAGGTTCACTGATATAACCTATAGAGGAGAGGAGAGATCTCGAATGAGGGTGTGAGGAGGGATGTAGTGAGACAATTAGTGAGGAAGAGAGAGAGGGATTTGATTGAGTGGAATAAGGAGAGGGAGAGAAAGATAGGGGGAGAGAGTTGATGGATATGAGATAAGAATAGGGGGGGGGGGAGAGAGAGAGATAAAAGGGGGAGAGTTAGTAAGGGAGTGGGGATTGATAAGGGACAAATAAGGAGAGGTGGAGAGAGAGAGAGAGAGAGAGGGAGAGAGAGAGAGAGAGAGAGAGATTTCATCAAAATCTCCAAAGTTTTTTCTTTTTTCAATCCCTTAGCCCCTTTAGGGGATTTTATAGAACATGGAAGATAGGGAAAAGTGAGAGAGAAAATAGGGGAGAAAATGGGGGAAGTGGGAAGTTAAGATATTTTTTTGGTTTTTTTAGAGGATTTTTAGGAATTTTGAGGAGAGTGGGGGTTAGTGGGAAAGAAAAGAGAAATTTGGAAGTTAGGAGAGAGTGTGGGGGGATTTAGTGGAGAGGTTGAGGGATGTGGGACTAGTTTTTAGGGATTAGGAAGTTAGAAGAGAGTGGGGAATAGTGGGAGAGAATACAGATTTGGAAATTAGGAGAGAGTGGGGATTAATGGGAGAGAAAATACGGATTTGGAAATTAGGAGAGAGTGGGGATTAATGGGAGATAAAATAGGGATTTGGAAGTTAGGAAGTGGGGGTTAGTGGGAGAGAAAACACAGATTTGGAAGTTAGGAGAGAGAGAGAGAGAGAGAGAGAGAGAGAGAGAGAGAGAGAGGAGGAGGAGGAGAAACTTGTTTCATTTCAAAAATGGCCACATCAAAATGACGACGTTTTCGGTATATGTGTTCACGCACGTGCGCGTGGGCTAGCACACATGTGCATGGGCTCGCATAGGTGCTCATGGGCTAGCACATGCTAGTACATGTGGCCATGCATACGTATTGACCATTGACCATTGACCGGTCAACCAAAACGACATTGTTTTGACCCATATGTGTTCGCATGCACTCCTTGTTTTTTTATTTCTTAAAAATATTTTAAATAATTAAAAATAAAGAATTTTTTATTTTGGAAAAAAAATTAATTCACTACAGTGGGAAAAAAAAATACTAATGATTTCTCTGAAAAAAAATAAAATAAATAAAATTTTAAAAAATGTAGAAAAACACAAGAAAATGGGAAAAATGTAGAGATAAGGATTTTCTCGATTTTTGCTTCAAAACCCAAAATTCTCTTAAAACGCTTCTAAACCTTTAGGATCGTTCCGATTCACTCAAGTAAGTTAAAAATTGGTTAAGCAAAGGGACTAGGGTCAATCTTTGGTGAGGGATCTAGTCGCTTGGTTTTGACAGTCCGGTAAAAAATGACTATCGACAATAGCTTAGATCCCCCGCTCAAGTATATAGTAGCCATGGATACTTTTGCTTGCTTTGAGTCAGCTCTAACCACATGAAAGTATTGATCCTTGCCAAATATGTAGTTCTTCAACTCCTTAGAATCACAAGCATCACTGGATGTTCTTGGTTTTGGTACCCTTGCTCGTCCATGTTATTTTATGTAGAAATGGAATTCTGAAAGTATGAACCATTGGGTTCATCTTTGTAGTAATCTTACCTAGATGTGTTGTGGTTTTCCATTACATCATTGATAATTAGAAAATTCGATGTTGTTGCTATATTTAGGATCCATCTAATGCATCAAGATTCTTTGTAAGTTAGGCCACCTCTATGTCTGCATGGTAGATGATCTTGGCCTACCCTCTAGTGCATCGATTCTTATTTGTGGAATGGTTCTCTCATTGATGGTTCCCAAAACTCACAATCTGAAGGCAAAAAAATTATGAAGTAATTAATTAAACTCTGTACCAACTATCATGGCCCTAACACTTAACATCATGTAAAAAGGTTATGCACCAGTGGTTGTGGCACACGAACTTAAATAGTAAGCCAAAAGGAAATTGCAGATTCACCACATGCACAAGTTCACAAGCATCGAATAAAAATTAAGTAGAAGCTATAAGCATTATGGAAGTAAAAACAAGTTAAGTAGTAAATCATGAAGCAATACAATTCTTATTATCTTACCTCTATAGGCAATGTGTGGTTAGTGAGAGGATGAGCAGGCTACTCATGTTTTTATAGTAGCTAGTGAGTTTTAGAATGATTGATAAATACTCCACCCCACCAAAAGAGCTTTCTTTGTGATTTGTACTCTTACCACTAGGAAACATCAATTTAATTGAGGAGTCATACTCTTCTTTTCCGATAAAGGATTACCATGTTTAGAATAAACCTATATTAGTATTTTCATGATGATTGCACAAGACAAGTTGTTGTGAGTAAGAATAATGCCCTGAACAAGCTTGGCATGTGACATCTAGCATTGTTGCGTTGGGATGATAAGAAAAATGGTCGAAAAATGATGATAGGACTAATGATTGCATTGTGAACTTGTGGAGGCGATTTAGGAAGATTCCAAAATCTCCTTGGTGATGACTAATTTTTTTCTTCTTTTATTGGAATTCTTACCGTGGGTTAAGAAGGGGGAAGCATGGATTAAGAATAGGGAAGTGGCAAGGAGTTTAAAAGAAGTGGTATGGAGGTTGATGAGGAAGGAGGAGAAGACAAAAGGATGGAGGAGGGACCTTTAGAACTTGTTGTAGGCCAATGGAATAAGGGGAAAAGGAAGAAGGGGAGAAGGATAGGGAAAATTGCCGTTATAAGAGAAATTCAATTAATTCTTGCTCAAAAAACCTATTATATATACTATGGTAACTTATCGAAAATAAAAATTACAAAAATTACAAAAAACCTATTTATTTAATATGGGCTAGACCCAACAAATCTCCCCCTCCAGCCTATAAAAGGAAGGAGACATTCATTAAGATTATCAAACAATTTTGATACTGGCTGCCTCAGCACACAACTCAAGCTTCGCACGAGGCACCCCATTTGTCATCATATCAGCAGCATTCTTATCAGTGTAGATCTTCTCAAGTTCAAGTAACTTAGAATCCAAAGCATCTCGAATCCAATGATATCTCACATCAATATGCTTTGATTTACCATGAAAGGTTGATTTTTTACTGAGATGAATAGCACTTTGGTTATCACAAAATAACACATATAGCACTTTGGTTATCACAAAATAACACATACCTCTTCTAAGTGAATCCAAGTTCAAGAACCAATTTCTTCACATATAATAACTCTTTACATACCTCGATAGTTGCAATGAACTCAGATTCTTTAGTGGACAAAGCCACACATTTCTACAACCTAGATTGCCTCCCCCTGCAAAGGTAATCAAATAACCTGAAGTAGATTTCCTTGATTCCGAATCCCCAGCCATGTCTGAATCTGGATAGCTAACTAGAAGTTTTTCAAAACCAAAATAGAGTTTTCAAATCAGTTGTACCACAGAGATACCTCATAATCCATTTCACAGCATTCCAATGCTCTTTACTTGGATTAGAGAGAAATCTACTAACTACACCAACTGCATGAGCTAAATCTGGCCTTGTGCAAACCATGGCATACATTAAGCTACCAACTACAGATGCATATGGAACACTTTCCATGTCTCTCTTTTCTTCATCATTAGAAGGAGTATGTTTACTACTTAACTTGAAATGTGTAGCAAGAGGAGTACTTACCACTTTGGCTTTCTCCATGTGAAACTGTTGAAGTACCTTCTCAATATACTTTTCCTAAGATAATCATAATTTCCTAGAACTTCTATCACATGAGATTCTCATGCCAAGAATCTGTTTCGCTAGTCCCAAGTCTTTCATGACAAAATACTTGCTCAACACGTGCTTTAACCTGTCAATTCTAGAAGCATTGTGACCAATAATGAGCATGTAATTAACATAAAGCAACAAAATAATGAAATCATCATTAGAGAATTTTTGAACAAATGCACAATGGTCTAAAGTCGACTTCTTGTAGCCTTGTTGAACCATGACAAACTCGAACTTCTTATACCACTGTCTAGGAGCTTGTTTCAGGCCATAGAAGCTCTTCTTTAATCCGCGAACATAATTCTCCTTACCTTTCACCACAAAACCCTCAGGCTAGCTCATATAAATTTTTTCTTTGAGATTGCCATGGAGGAAAGCAGTTTTCACATCCATCTGCTCAACCTTTAAATCAAGACTAGTAGCCAAGCCCAAAACAACACGGATTGACGACATTTTCACTACCAGTGAGAAAATCTCCCCAAAAGCAATCCTTTTTTTTTCTAACTGAAGCCTTTGACAACTAATCTAACTTTGTACCATGGGTGTGAAGAATTGTCTTCCTGTTTTAATCTATAGGCCCACTGATTTTTCAAAGCTCTCTTACCTTTAGGTAATTTTACTAGCTTAAAAGTGTGGTTGTCATGCAGAGATTTCATTTCATCTTCCATTGTACTAAATTATTGTTGCTTCCGCTCACTTTCAATGGTTTCTTCATAGCACTCTGATTCTCCCTCATATGTTTGAAGAATATACTCATTTATAGGATATCTTGTGGAGGGTTTTCAGTCTCTGGTAGACCTCTTGAGTGAAGTTGTAGGTGGTCAATATTCAAAGTACTTTCCTCATCAACATTTTCTTGATCTTCCACCACATGATCATTCTGAACATCTGCCTTTGTATCATACTGATTGCCAATCTCAACTGTATCCTGAAAATTTTCAGAAGGAATCAGATCCAAGTCAATTGAGCCATCACTATCCTAAAACTGAGAATTTTCAATCTTGCCAATGTCTTTAATGGTTTGATCCTCCATGAAGACTACATCATGGCTTCTCGCAAGTTTCTTTTCCACTGGATCATAAAACCTATAGCCAAACTCATCCTAACCATACGCAATAAAAATGTGTTAGCTTTGGTGTATTTCCAAGAGGGGGTGAATTGGGTATTTAAAATTTCTTTCCTAGGTTCAACTAATCTAGCAATAGTATTACTCAACCTAGGGTCTTTCTATGCAATTATAAACTCAATCATTCACAATAGTAAAATACAAACATTCATGTGCCGGAATTTAAAATGTAGAAATTAAAAGCATGCACAAGAAATGTTATCAAGGTTTGCCCAAAGTGCCTACGTCCCTGCCTTGACTCACCAGCACAAGGATTCCACAATAAGCTCACTTCACGGGTGGAGTGGCACCGGTTACAAGCAAGTCAATTCACGGGACTGACCTCAACCTACACCTTACCAGGATGGTGCACCTAACTTTCCTAACCGGGTCTAAGTCAATCTGAGATTATTCAACAGGGCTAGTCTCCCTCTTCAGGCCCACGCCTGGAATACAACAATCAATATAATTTGGCATACAAATAAATGCTTCTTAACTAAGCAGACTATGTACCGATTCAACACAAGCACTAATCAATGCACATCAATAATATAAGGTCTATAAGCTCAGTGCTAAATGTGTGTAATCAACACTCAAGATAATGTCAATACCCAATCAAACATAAGAGTGTATGAACAAGCTAATCTTTGAAAATATATATGAAAGTGTATCTCAATCACAACATAGGGTTCAAATATTTTCACCAAGACAAATCAAAATATCTCAACAAATATTTACTCAATATTCCAGCACAAGAGAAATTCAAAACTTAGCTTGTACAAAAAATTTTGTGCACACAAAAATTATAAGCTAAGGTGTCTTGCAATCTAGATGCTAAGACCCACAAGCTTTCAAGTTTCCCACACAAAAGATTTATTAATTTAAATTGGGGGAAAACTTGTGCTAAAACTCTCCAATAAAAATCATTCAATCAATTAAACAAATGAGAGTTTAGGCGAGTAGAACCAATGTAGGATGAAGTAGGACACTCCCACACAAGATTACTTTTCAAAGGAATGCTAAATGGAAAAGTATTTTTGGCTTGAAAGAACAAAAGGATCTCCCAAAATTTAGAGAATTTTTTCACTAATCAAATTTCTTATCTCTTGCTAATTTTCACAAATAAACCCCTATATATAGAAGTGGGTCAAATTATGACCGTTGGGGACACCAAGGTAATTCTTAATATTGTTTTAAAACCATTTAGAAATATTTACCTTGTTTAACCATGCTTAACCATGGTAAAAATTAAAACAACCTAAAAGTTTCGGGTGGCTGATCCACAGTTCGTTCGCTCAGACAGACTCAGTCAAAAAAGTGATTTTTGAAGGTTCGAGTGCCCGAGTTAAGGTTTGGTTGGTTGAACCAAGGTGATTTCCAAAAGGTCCGTGATTCGGTCACCTAATCCATAGTTCGATTTACTGAACTCATGTGTTCAGTTGCCCGAGGCTATTTTGAATGTATAAGTTTGCAATGCCGAGTTGGTGGGAAAAGTGAAAGTCAAGGTTCGGTCACCCATGGACGAAGCATTCAAAATGGTTCGGTCGCCTGAAACCAAAGTCAACATTTTGAATCGTCAAGTGTTCGGTTGCCTGAGGTGTTTTAAACACTCGAGGTTCGGTCACCCAAAACCTCACAGTTTTGCCCTTTATGTTCATTTTCACTTTAATTAATTCCCTTGATATGTTAATTGATTTTGGGGACATCTTATGTGTTTGTGCATGGACTTAAGGTCTTTCTAAGGTCTTTTAATGCTATTTAACATAACCTAAAAAACCTGGCATCGGTCGACCGAAGGGTGATCCCTAAGGTTAATCTGGTCTTGAGCTTATAAGTTCCTACATGTATGATGCACATCAATTATTACAGACCAATCCTACTTTACTATTACATACCCAAATTAAACATGATATGAATTACAACACAAAATAAGTCTTTTGAGTCTTTAGTCTTCAAGTTTTCACGTGCCATCAAATGATCTTACTAATATAAGCCTGCACACAAACTTGACAGACATTAAATATCTTGTATTTGTCATTATCAAAAACGAGATAGGACTCAAAAAGTCAACAAAATGCACTGCCTTGCCTTGACATCTAACTTGGACCTTTCATCTTTAGGCACATGAATAAAGGATTTGCAGCCAAACACACGTAGATGGTCATAGAAAACATCCTTCCCATACTAGATTCTGTCAGGGACATCAGTCAGCCACGCAATAGTAGGAGACAAGTTAATTACATAAGCAACAGTATATAATGTCTTACCCCAAAATGATCTAGGTAGTTTTTCTTCTGAAAGCAAACATCTGACTCTCTCTTCCAGTATTCTGTTCATCTTTTCTACCAAACCGTTCAATTGAGGAGTCTTAGGAGGTGCCTTCTTATGTCAGATGCCTTGTTGTCTACAGTACACATCAAATGGACCACAATACTCGCCACCATTATTAGTGCGAATACATTTTATCTTCTTTCCTGTTTCTCTCTCAACTAAAGCCTGAAAATTTTTAAACATATCGAGCACCTGATCTTTGCATTTCAAAACATAAACCCAGAGTTTTCTTGAATGATCATCAATAAAAGTAACAAAATAAAGTGCACCATGAAGTGTCCTTACCTCCATTGGGCCACAAACATCTAAATGAATCAACTCAAGTAACTCTATTTTCTAGAAGGAGGATGACTCTTAAATGAAACCCTTTTCTGCTTCTCAGCCAAACAGTGTACACATCTTTTTAGTTTTGCACCATTTAAGTCTGATAGCAAATTCTTCTTGACCAAGCAATCGAGTGTTTTCTCACTTATGTGACTAAGTCGTTTGTGCAATAACTCTAATGTGCTATCACTATCAACTACATTCACAGAATTCAAGCAAATGGAAGCATTCATAAAATATAAATTAGAAAATTTGTCACATCGGGCCACAATTAAATTTCCTCTGGTAAGTCTCCATTATCCATTACCAAAGAAGTTGCAATATCGATCATCCTCAAGTCTTCTAGCAGAGATCAAATGCAGACAAACACTAGGAGTGTGCCTGACAATATTGAGTACCAATTCTATTCCATTGTTGGTCTTTAAGCAGACAGTTCCAGTATGAACTATCGCTACCACAACGTCGTTTCCCATCTTCAAAACTCCAAAGTCAACAGAAGTATATGAACTAAAGAAATCCTTAATGTCATGTGAAAAGAGGCACCGTTGTCAACCATTTCATTATAGGCAACACTAATTACATTATTATCATAAGCAAGAACCAAATCATCTCCAACAGTAGCGGTGACATGATCATTATTATCCTGATCCTTTTTTTCTTCCTTGTCACTATTTATTTTTATTTTCTCTCTACCACTTATAACAGTACTTCTTGATATGACCATTTTTACCTCAACAATGACACTTAAGATTTTTAAATCGTGACCTTGACTTGGTTATAATTTTACTTCTACTCCTTTCATTTTTGTATTGGCTTCTCCCCCTATCTTCTACAACAAGTACCTGGGTATTATCTGTACCCATTTCTTTCCTTCTGGTCTCTTCATTAAACATGCTATCTTAACAAATGATAGGGTCAACACACCGTTCGGGACTAAGTTGCTAAGAGATACTATAAGAGTCTCACAACTATCTGACAAAAAACTTAATAGCAATAAAGCTTGTAGTTCATCATTTAAAATTATCTTCATATTAGTTAACAGGTTTACCAAATTCTGGAAATTGCTCAAATGCTCAATAACAGATTTTCCTTCTCTAAGCTTCAAATTTATAAGTTTTCTAATTGCAAAAGCTTTGTTGTGGACAGTCTTTCTCTCATAAAGACTCTCCAACTTCTTCCAAAGTATTTGGGCATCTGTCTCTTGAGCCACATGATGAAAAACACTATTATCCACCCACTGTCTGATTATGCCAACTACTTTCCTATGCATTTTCCTCTAATCAGCTTCAGTTTGTTTTTTCGGCTTATCGTTGCCCAACTCAATCAGATCAAATAAATCCTTACAATAAATAATATTTTCCATATTTGGTTTCCAAATTGAATAATTTGAACCTGTGAGCTTGCACATAGTACCTACGTTGTCTTTGTCTTTCATATTTTATATGAACCAAGTTCTGATACCACTTGTTGGGAAAGTAACAAGACAACTAGCACAGCGGATAAATCTTTCCCAAAAATTAAATCTGTGACAAGCAAAATAACCAAACAACAATAATAATAAATCACACACTACAATACGAACACCACAATTTTTAATGTGGAAAACCCCTCCAATGTGAAAGGTAAAAACCACAAGGCCTATGAGACCCAACAAATTTCCACTATAATAGAGGCAAAAAATCATAGTTATACAATCACAAAAAATGCTCACAAACTTAGAGCAAAAAGATCCCCAAAGGAATCACAATAAAATAAGAATGAGCGAAAAGCAGTCACCCGAACTCGGTTACTATCAGTACTGTAAAATGAGGTCCTCCAAAGCTCTAAAACAGATCTCCACCGTCCAGATCGAAGGTCGAAGAATCCCAAATGTGCTCTCCAAATTTCAGTGAAATTGGATTATAAAAGGCCTTCCGATCATCAAGTTGATGAAGACTGTGCAATGCACACTTTTGCCTCACACACTGCCCCACACACCTTTTCGCATTGCTGCCGGCGCTCAAAATTTTTCTCTCTTCAGCGGCGCGCACGCGCGCACACACACACACACTGCCGCCTCTTTAATTTGGTTGCCCTAATGGGCTTCAAAAAAGCATGGGCCTCTTTTTTTATATATATTTAATATGGGCTGGAGCCAACACTTGGAACTGGACCTCCGATGAGCTTAAACTTGCCTAGCCTTGATGTCTTCATACAGGTAGCATCAATGTGAATTGGTTATCTTTTTTAAACCAGTGTTATGCGAAATGTGGTAAGTGCAAGACGGGGTCCCCAACTGTTGGGAACCACAACCAAGAGCAATCTGGATAGACAAACTCAAAAATATTTTACCATGGTTTTTGTTTAGTGGCCATTGTGGGATCCAAAGGTGCTCTCTCAAGGCAGTTCAACCATAACTTTACAGAGACTCCTTAAGAACGAAGTAGTATAGAACTACAGGCCTGAGTTCAAAGGTCAGGAGTAGTTATCATCTCCATGGAATATGAAATTATGGCCTATCCTTTGAGCTACACAGAAGTAACCCTTGCTGCTAAGGTTATCTTTGTTTTGCACAATACCTATCCTTATGAATATATGGAATATATGTATATATATGATGAAAACGTACTAATAATTGTATACAGATGCAATAATTTAAAAACAAGTGGTGTTACTTCATCCAACATAGAATAGGATAGGAATGGACATTTCATCAGTGAAATTTGAAGGGAGTCATTTCTTGTTATAGATTAATAAAAGTTTACAATGTTATTTGCTTTATTGTGATCAAATATTTCCTCTTGTACGCTGTCAAACTCTTATATTATAATCATTCGAATACACATTCCACAAATCAAATATAACCTAAACCACACCCTCTTGTCAAATCATGCCTTCATATTTCTTGAGTAGTATATATTGCATGTGAATTTTTCATGGCACACTAGAAAAAGAGCTGTCTGATCACTATTGTTTCTGCAGTCTTTTCATGGGGAGGAGATGTGATGCTAACATTCGATATTGCTTGCTCTAATTGCTTCAGGCATCGTGCAATGAAGAGAAAATATGGGAACAACTCCATGCTATGCGAACAATAATAGGATACAGAGGCACACCTCATGCTACTTGCTCAGAAGAACTAAAAGCTCTCTACATCTTCACGGGGATAGAGCCACCTCTCTCATTCCAAGCCCATTCTGATCTTGCAGAAGTCAATGATAAGCTTCACTTGCTCAAGTGCATTGTTGGGGTCAAGTAGGCTTATGCATGGAGTTGTGTTGCGGAAACAAATTTTCAGTTTTGATTTTTAATTTTCTAAACAATTACAAAAAATGCCGCTCCGTTTTTAAATTTTCTTGCATCAGTATGAGAAAGTTGGAAAATAATAAAAAGATGTGCACTTTTGTATTTGTTGGAAAATTAGAAATTGAAATTAAAAAAATGGTTTTTCATAACTGGCTCGTAGATTTTCTACCTTTTTACTCTAATTTATCTATGTAATAGTTTTAATTTCCCTTCTCCTTTCTGTTTTTTAAGAGCATATGAAAGTTTACTTTTAGGTTTGTTGTGTTGGAGAGCATGAATTTTAGGGTTTGTAGTACGATCTATGTGGATCCTAATATGTGTTCCGTTAAAATTCACATAAATTCAAATTTAAGGTCTAGTTTCTAAGCTCGGCCACTCGGGAAAGCTCAAACTCATAATTGTAAACTTGTAAATTAAAGCACAGCTGTTAAACAAAATGACAGTTGGAGTAAGAGACAGGATTACCTTGTATTTTTCTTTGATTTCTTGAGTAAAAACTTGGTAGTGTGGCAACAAAAGCCCTAATAAAAGGTTCCATTGGGAATGGATAGTCGATGTTGGGTTTGCTGAGGAACATATATTGCTGAGATAAGTCTAGAGTGACAAATTCCCTTAACATTTCAGTGGGTTGAAGGGTGATATGGGACTTCCCATCTGTTTTTTTTCTAAATTTTAAATAAATTATGTTCTATTATTGCTCACTTAATAATGGAGAGAAGTTTTCAGAAATTACTGCAATGACTTCGATAATCATTTTTATCATAACAAGGACCATAAAAGAAAAATTCCCTCATATCTATGCATATTTGTCTTCTAAATTATAATTTTTCGGCCAATTAAGCGGATACAAGGCTTTTTATTTTTATTTTTCCTTTTTCTCTTCATAAGTCTGAGTGGGCAACTAATCTTTTTATATACTAGAAAGAGGAGGAAACAAGTTGCGTTAAAAAAAAAATTCAAATGATAATACTACCTAAGTTAGCTAATAATTTCCATTTATCTTTATTACTTCTTTATTAATCTATTCAAAGGTTGACTATTTTGCTAATTTGACGATACGATATTTTAAAATTCATAGGTCTCGACCTCTCCACGGGATGGTTGTGGGGTAAAAGACAAAGGAAAGTGTTGGGCGAAAAAAACATTTGTAATCTTTTGCCCATTTCATTTCAAAATGGGTTTTAGATTTTTCTATTTTTATCTTTAAAAAAAATCATGTCTTTTTTAATATCTTAATCCAATTAATGAAGGATAGTCAAAAAGACTTTATTGGTAGGAATTGTTCCTCTATTTTCTTAGATAGAACAAAGTAACTCATCTCCTCTTATGCTATAAAATTGAGAAGAGAGGGTCACCCATCAACTGAATTATGGCAAGGAGCACAAAAATAATACCTCATGTTGGCGTTAAGATAAACTTCGACACAACTTTAATATATTTACATTTTCTCTTTCAGCACAAATAAGATACAATAACGATTATTAATCATTTTTTGACAAGTTAAGAGAATTGATTTTGATAAATATACTTGATCTTAGGTTCATGTTTTCAAAATCTTTACCAAAATTGCCTAATCTTTTTGTCAAATTAAATCTTTTTTCTCCTCCAAGAAAGAAACCAAACACTCAAAATTTTCTAGAGTAAACTTAAAGTCCAATGGTAACTATTCTTTAAACACATGATGATTAGGGTGCTAATTTGTAAAGATCACATTCCCTACGCAATATTAGACTCTTGACTACATTTTTTAATTAGCTAACTAACCATGTTTCAAAATTAAGTTGATTATTTTCTTCTTCTTCTTCTTTTCTAAATGCTAGTAACTACAAATCTCTTTAAAATCAAAATATTTTGCCTCCAAATGCAAGTTTTCTTTAACAAAACCAAAAAAGAAAAAAGAAAAAAAGGAAGTATTACATTTCACGTTGGTGTGTCACAGTCCAACCAAGCGAGGGACCAAGTAGCACTAGTCATAGCACACAAGCATAGCTGGTTAAAAGTAAACTACTTATTCATAGCATGCATAAGTTTGAAAGCATCAAATACAAATTAAGCAATAGCGGTAAACAATCATGAAAGAAATTCATAAAGGAACACTATTCATTTATTATAATTTTGTAAGCAATATGTATTTAGTCAGGGAAGCAAGTAGACTAAATATGTTTACAATAGCTAATTATTTTTATAGGATTGATGAACATTCACCTTCCCCTAAAAATTTTACATGTAGTTCCTACTCTAATATGAGGAAACATCAATATGATCAAGAAGTCATACTCCTCGTTCTCACTAATGCATTATCCTATACTCAAGGAATTAAGGCTACACTAGCATTTACATTACCAACCCAATTTGAACTAGACAAGCAATCTTAGGCAAGCATAATGCCCTAAACAAGTAAGGCTAGTGAAATACTCTCCCATTTATTTGGAGGATGTCCCCATAAACTTTGGTGTTAGACCTTTCAACTTTTTCTATGAATCATTCTATGTATTTTTACTAATATCTAGTTGATTTTTTTCATCTTTGAGGTCTCCCACATGACTAAGAACTAGTGTAATTGTTACCATAATGTTAAGTCTTGGTCTATTAAGATCTCTTTTCAACTTCTAGCCAATCAAGTTGAGATCCTTATTGGGGCTTTGGTTGATTGACTTTAGGTTGGATCTTTAGTGTTGGAATAAGTGGCTTAAGGCAGTTGACGTGAAGCATAGGGTGTCCCTTTATCCAAACCCAAAGGTCAACCTTGTGTCATATCTGTGAAGTAATCCCCTATCTCGATCCCATAGTGATTGATCTGTTTTGGATTGAGTTTAACAAGAACCAAGTCAGCCATGTTGAAGTGTAAAAATTTTCTCCCTTGATTTGTCCACTTATTAATCCACTTGGAATCTTTATCAATGTAAGATTTAACCATCTTCATATTCTATCTCTATTATTTAATGAAGATTTATGTTCTTGGACTCTTTCCTTCGTATGGATCATCTATTGTGTTAGGTATTGACTTGTAACAAGCTTAAAAAGAATCTTGTTGGTCAATGAACTCTTTTGGACATTGAAACAAAACGAAGTCATGTCGAGTGACTACAACCAATTAATTCTCTAGGATAATAGCTTGAAGAGATGTTAAGTTATGTTCCAAACTTGGGGAAAACGGTCAGAAGGTTTCATACCCTATATAAAGATGTTTATCACGTGATTAGGGTAAGACATTACTCACATATACATTCAAAACCATGCTTTACTCTTGAAAAACTTTCTGAACGTGAGTTTTTGCTGAAAACCCTACACGAAAATTCTGGTTTGATTTTTAAATCTTCATTCTACAATCAAAATATTGTTAATATCTTCGTGAGCTTAATCTCTTTATTGATTTATTGAAGTATATTGTACTTTAACTTGTACAAACTATGCTCAATTGAGAATATTTTTATTGTAAAAACAAACTTGTATTGCTACTTTTGCAATTAACAATTCAGGTTATTGAATCATTGCCTAGCGAGAGGGCGTTCTTTTTAGAGAGAGGTCTCCACCTGCAAACGGAGAGAGGGTTGCTTCACTTGTTGAATGAAGTGGTAAACAAAATCCTCAAAGCGGGTTGCTTGAGGCAAGGACGTAGGCTGCTGGCTGAACCTTGTAAAAAATCTGGTGTTCGTTTTTCTTTCCCTTAAACTCTTTACTTTTCTGTAATTGGTTATTGATTATTAACTGTTGTGCATGATTTAGATTTAAGTTGAGAAGTATTGAATGCTGAGATTAACTTGGAAAACTGAATTGATTCAAGGTCACTTGTGAATATTGTGAATGGTTTAGTCTTCACTGCAAATCAAATGCTGTTGAAATAGCAAGTTCTAAATTGATTTAATCAACTGAGATTATTTCATATTGATTGATTAAGTGTTTGAATACAAGAAAAGAAATTACTTGTTAAATTGTTGAGACTGGTTGAATTTGTAATATTCATCAATTAAATTCAAAATCAATATTTGCATATCGATTAAATCCTTGACTAATTGCTGAAATCCAGAACTGAATATTTAAGGTGTTGAAAATAAATATTTGGATTGTATTTCAATTGTTCTTATATACATAGGGTTGTTGATTGGTATAGTACGTTCGCTAATTAGTATACCGTGACATAAATTGTAGTGAAGTTGTGATTGATTATTTTAAAAAGGTTTAAAATAAACTCCGATTCCGCTAAATAAGTTTTAAATACCTTATTCACCCATCTCTTGAGATTGAAAGCCTTAATGATCTATTTGAGAACGAGGTTACTCAGTGCTCTCAACTTGAAAGTTGAGATGTTTGCATTTGTTGGTTGTCGAATATACTGTTGGGTGGTGTCATCTCAAATTTGATTGGACTATTGAGGAATATCAATACTTCATATATCTTGCTCAAATAGTGTATGACGCAACTTTCTTTAATTCCGATAAATGGATAGTAAAGGATAGATATTGTGATATGAGAATTACCCTCAATATTGATAGAGTGTGAGTTTAATTCCCTCACTATTCAAATCATGATCTCTCAATCACAGTCTTAATTGAAATAGAAGTTTTTTAAGTCATTATATAATGAATGAATGCGATTACAACTCAACATGGTACAATCTTATTATTATACAAGCCTAGCTCTATTACACTTTAGGTAAATGAAAAATAGAGTGATTCTCTGTGAAAAAGGCTCCTAAAATAACCTAAGTCGACTGTGGGTTCACTGATGAAAAGGAGAGAAAAATTGAAGTAAACGGGCTCTTCCATGAATGTTTGGGCGTAAATTTACACGTGTCGGTCCTGTAATTGGTGGCGACAGGTCGACAGAGAAATTGGAGGTTCGTAGGCTGGCGTCGCGGCCCAAACACAAGACTTTTTCTTTTCCGCCATAAATTTTAGAGAGAGAAAGCATATTTGTAGAGAGAGAGAGTAATTGCGGGAGAAGAGGAGCGGTAGAGAGAGAGCGTTTCAGTGGAGAATGAATGAGAACTCCGCCTTCCCTACTTTCGCTGGCCATTGACTCTGCCCTTCTTAACATCTCCAACATCTCCGATCTCTCCTCCCTACCCGAACACATCCTTCTCGAGCTCTTCCTGGTTCTCTCTCTCTCTCTCTCTCTCTCTAAATGGATATGGGTTTTGAATTTCTTCTCTCTTTTGTCGTGCCAGATTGCTGTTATCTGAAACTGACATATTTGAGTTCGAGTTCATCTCTAAAAAGGGCATACTAAGATTTCAAATGATCTGTTGTTTAGATCGTTTCTGATTTATTTTATGGAAAAGTCTTTTCGATCATTTTGTGGAATTTTGAAATCTCGATTTTGATTTGATTTTAATTATTTGAGGTTTGTGGATTTTGTTTAATTTTTGTCTAGATTGTTGTATCCATCTTTTGTGCGAATGCTTTTGGGCAGATCAGATGAGGATTTTTCAAGTGTTCTTAGCATTTGCTATTTGGGCATTTTGTTATGTGCACTTGAGCAGCATAAAGAACAAATGAATATAATGTGAACGATGGCTTTAGCTTCAGTTGAATGTTGAAATAAACTCACCTTGAATGGTTGGAATGATCTTTGTAGGGTTGTTTAACTATTAGTTTCACGATCAAAGTGGTTAAATTAAAGACAATATTTGTCAGCATGATGTCCAAAATTGCGCTGCAATTGTTAGGTTTTTATTTTCGTATTTTTTTGGATCCATATATTTCATGTAACTCATGCTAGAACTGCTGGTTCACAAAGCAGTAGCTGCTTTTAGAAATACACAATATTGTTGGAATCATGCTAGATTTGTGTTATTTAGTATAGGATCCATAATGAATATTGACTGTGTTTTTATAAACTATATGGGACTGTTTGGTATCACTGTAAAAAATGGGAATGAAAAGTGAACCAACTAGCAACTTATTTGATTAATACATTTATAAAACTATAATAAATGAAAATTTTAATTAAAAAAGCTCATTTTCATCTTTAAATCAAATGATATTTTAAAAAAATATGATTTAAATAATAAAGTGCAAAATAATACAAATTAAATATTATAGTACAAATTATTATAATTATTTTACGTAATTGTTATATTTTTTTTTTCAAAATTCACTTTACAATAACAATCTTATTGTACATGTTTCGCTAATTTGCTTTTATTTTATTTTTTTTATATTTATGGATATTTTTATTTTTATTTTATTTAAATTCATTTGATCATTTTATTAATTTTAATTAGAAAGTGTGTATAAAATGAATTATTTAATAAATAAATAAAAACAACTATTTCTGGTTATTAAAATTTTTTGGCAACATGCCAAAATAGTTGAGAACTATAAAATCTAGTTTTTAATTTTTTTGCAAACAATTTACAACAAAAAAAGAAAACTAGCAATGCAAACAAACACATCTTTATAACATGTTTCTTCACTGTGCAGAAACAGAAACAAAAAGTAGAAAACATCAACTATACCAAACAAGCCCTTTCCCATTTTTAGTACAATTTACAATATTGATTCCATCTACCTGGTTATAGTACTAAAAAGTTCATTCTTTGCTAAACATCAGTCATCAGTTTATTATGATACACAAATTGATATTATGCATTTTAAAGATAACATGGTTTGTCTTGCATCTTGATTTTTTTCCTATGGCGTATGTGTATTATATGTGATACATATGCATGCCCATGTATTTTATTATTTAAGAATTATACTTTCTATGAATAAAATGGTGGAGATCAATGTATTTTGGAAAGGTTTTTCAAACCTATGATTCATTATTAGTTGGGAAACCTATAATGCGAGGGTTGGATTTGTGCAGTTGCTTATTGAATGTCAAAAGGCTGATAACTTTGTGATATCATGGAATTTCGTAATGCAATTAATTGTGATGTCATAGGTGAGTAGTAGCGTGGCATCCCACACGCTATTATTCAATTGCCTGTGTACTCATGACTCACTAGTAAGGATCTCCTGCTCTAGGCATCTGCCACCTTGTTTGATTCGCCATCTTTCATTTAACTGAGAAAATAAACCCCTTAAGATAGGCATCTCAATTGGCATGGTGTGAATTAATCTTCTCCAGAGACTTATACTGTGATGGGTATATCACAAGCTCCTTATATGCTAAATAATGCCCTCACAAATGCATGGAATTTTAATTCATTTGCACAGGTTTATTCGAAGATGATAAAAGATCTTTTGACTATTTCTTTCCGAGGTTTATTTGGTGTTGGTATCTTGTCCATTTTAGCACCTTTTTTAAGGCTTGATATTAATTACACACCTTGGAATGCGTCAAAATAAGGCTTTAAGTGATGTTGGAATTGGGTTTTCTTTTTTGATTGAGGCACAGCGCAGGATTGTAATTGAAGAGAAGGTTATTAGACTTGCAGTGGTTGAGGTCAGTGTGACTAATTTGGACTTAGGATGGCAAATAGGGTAATTTTGTCCAAGAACAGTTTTGGTGTTAGGATTTCTAGAGAATTGTGTCCAACTTTGTCTTTTTATTTTCCTGGAGAGGGATGGGGAGATTTGTCTAAGGGTTGTAAGAGTTTGAGGAGATCTTATTATTTAGTATTCTTCTATGCATATGGTCCCATTTCTTCTGATAACGTCTTTTCTTTTTATAAAAAATAAATTAATAAATAAATAATGGTGCTTTCCATCAGATAACTCTTCATTAAAAAATATGCTGCCGGCTTCTTCTCTTGGCTAAGAAAAGCCCCAACCTTTTATATGATGCATCATGCTCTGTTGTGAAGAGCTTACTAAAATCTGGTGAGGCTAGGATTGATTCTGCTGTCATTAATTGTTCAATATGGTGAGCTTATTCAAAAGCATCTCTTTAGGCAAATAGCAGGGATATAGAGGAGCTAAATTTTCATATAATTCTCCTATAAAAAGAAGTCAAATACATGGAAGCTACAAGATCTCCAATGGGCAATGGTACTAGCCACTCTTTGTTTGCTAGAGCTTTCTGAGGACCTGATGTGTATCCATCTACTAAATAATAAACCCAAGAAACACAACCTTGTCCTTGAAGAAAGAGCGCCTTTTCATATTCACATGCCCTGCATTTGGGAGGACAAAAGCATTGGATTTGGAATTGTGTGCATTTGGACAAAATGCAATACAATTTTTTTATTCTGTTATGATCATAACCACATCATTCCAAATCCAAGACTACTTCATTGTACCAAACATAGTTATAGAGTTTCTCTTTGAGAAGAACTTTCATTATTTGATGCAAATGAACAAAATGCTTTTCTTTTGTCTAATTAAATATTAGTACATTATCAAAAGAATCAACTAGGAATGATTCTAAGTAAGGTTTGCTTTGTTAGTAATCTCCCTCGTTAAAGAACTAGATGCAATAGAGAGTTCAAATGGCATCACCAACCACTCTCATAGACTCCATAGATCCTCCATGTTCCATCCATTTTAAGTGTGAGCAAGGCTAGAACAATGCAAGGACTCTAATTTTAATGCACCACCCTCTGTCCTCAACCTGTTTTTGCATTTCATCTTTATGTGTGGGGGCACTCAGTGGGCATGCTGATTTGGTGAAAAGCTGTTCCATGCATAAGGTCAATAGCATGCTGAATGCTCCTTATTGGTGCATATCAGTGGTATTTCATCCGCAATGAGCTCCTAAAACTGTTTTAATAAATGCTGGGCTTCACCTGGATAGTCACCAAATACCTTATGCTATTTCTGATGTAGTGCCCAGCTAACTGTGCATAAATAAACCCCAAATCTCTGCCTTCAAGATGAAATTGTTGGGAAGGTGAGAAATCATCTATGTTTACTAAGTGGCATTTCCTTATTAGTTGCCCGCTCAATTGTTCCAAAGCCAATATCTTCCATCTTCCCTAAAGAGCAATTGTTGGCTCTAGTGTAATGGACAATATCCCCATCATGCAACCACTCTTTTTGCTTTCTTTTTTTTTTGGTAGAATATGACATAGGGACGATATCATACCAAGCCTAATCATGAATCTTATCAACCTAAGTAAATTTCACTAGGCAACAAGAAGTGATTTGCGCCTCATTCCCCTTTTGGCACTGACCATCCTTTTAAGGGTGAGGATTGAGATTGTTATTGTCGCCACCCCATTTAGAATTATGTTGCACACTTTACTACGACTAAAAGCTTGTGTCTGATAAAATTTTTCCGCCTGCAAACCCCCCTCTTCAACTTTGGGTGATGTCATTTTGTGCTAAGTGGCTGCTAAAGGCTCTCCTTCCGTAGGTAATTGTCAATATCTTCCATTTTATCATGGTATTCACCATTCATCCTATGCGGGCCCCAATCACTTCTCACCTTCACCCTTAACTTCAGCTAGGTTCATTTTTTGTTGTAGGGTGCAGACAAACTTGAGATGTGTGCCTCCTTTCCACGAGTGAAGCACCTTCTTAGAAAACTGCTGCAAGCCTTGTAACGGCTTGCACTGGTGCTGTGCTGAGCAGCTGAGGTCAACATCTGATTGTTTCTTTCCCCTTCTCACTCTTGTTAACTCCCCAAATATTGTTAGAATTATAGAGTCCTCATCGATAATTTTCAAAAGTGAAATTCTAACAAACTCTTCCCTCACTTATGAATTTCTTTCTCCCTTTTGAATGAGAACATAGAATTACTTTCGACTCTAATATCACTTTTACAACCAAATCTAAAGTCTTCAAGTGGACTAGATATACATATATGAGTACCACGTGACCCAAAAGTTTAAACTATTGGATATTAGACCCATGTGGAGGGAATCGTACAGTGTATGGGCCTGTACCCTACCCTAACCTCGGGAACTCTCGCTTGTAATGATGCTATATTATGTTTATATATCTTTGATAGTACTGTACTGTGTATGTAATACTGTGCAACTGTTTTTAACTAGAATAAACTCATGTAGTCACATGCTGATGTAATATCGGTAACCTGAGCCCTTGTTCCTCTTCTTCCACGATCCCTGACGAGATCCTAATTGAGAACCAGAAGGTACTATCCTCTTCCTCAATTCCTTATCCACCTCATCCTCTCGGATACCGGTCTCAGTCACCGTAGCTTTATTCACCAACACCGAGATCTCGCCTATTTGAAGCATACCCACTCGATAGAAAAGCTACGTAGACACCTGCCAACAAGCACTAGAATTTGGTGTAGGAGATAATGTATTTATGAGAATTACACCGATGAAAAGAGTAATGAGATTTGGGAAGAAGGGTAAGCTTAGCCTTAGGTACATTGGGCCATTTGAGATACTCGAAAGAATCGGGCCAGTTGCCTAAAGGTTCATTAGGTGCCTGTGCATTAGTAACAGTGTAATCACCTTTATGTTACGTTTTGGTGTGTGAATGGAATAGGGTGGGTGTGGAATAGCTATTATATGGGGAGATAATAGTTTACAGAAAATGGCAGTGCTATTCTGAAATTTTTTTTTCCCTTTTTGAAACTATTCTTAAGCCCAATGATCATGCAAATTGGTGAGATATTGGAGCAGTCAATTCCTTGTCTATTTAATATTGTTTGGAACAACACCAACTTCTGCATCATTTGTCCTCGAATGATGCATTTTTTCCTCTCTCTCTTATAAATTATTGTTCCAGCCCATCCTATTCCATATTCTGTTAATGAAACAAAATGTTAGGGTCTGTTTCTGCCCTTTGTGCACCCAAAATGACTGATGAACTTTGTTGCTGTGCACCCTCAGAATGTCAATATAGTGGTTCCATTGCTCTCCAGAAAGCCACACCCTCTTGTCTGCCATCTAGTTTTAACAAGAGGATCACTTTTATCTCATCTTTAATGGATTGGTTTAAGCCTGCAATATAGTGAGCTGTTTGTTGCTTATTACTCTCCCTTAAACCAACCCAAACAGAGAGATTAAGTTGTCAGAGTAATACTCTGCAGACAGCCCTCTTTGCCTCAAGCTTTGAAATTTCTTGTACAATTCCCTCACATTATCAGTTGCTAAGAGTTGTTTCTGCAGTTTTACATTCATGTGCTTCCACTAGCTGATTTTTTCCTTGTTTTAATTGGCATGCTGTTCTTTTAACTCTTCGCCGTTTAAGTGCTGTTCCCTGCAACTTAATCTTTCCAGACAGCACCTTTGCAATAGGCTTCCATTCAAAATAATTTTCTATAGATGCTTCACAATCCAAATAATATTCAATATGCATCTTTCCAAATAAATCCAAAACCTGCATCTTGATTCTGCCACCATTTAAATCAAGTGCATGGACTAACAAGTCTTTTAAACTTCCATCTCCAATTTATCAATGAACTGGAGATTTTCCTCTCCACATCAAAATATCCCTCAATACTACCTTCTAATGTATCCAAGGCCTTGTGGTCACCCTTTGGGGTCTCCAGGCAGGCTTCTGCTTGTTCCCATTGCTGCTGTGCCGACATCACTTGCAATGCCATCTCTGCCTGCTTGATTGGATTTCCACTTCCATTACGACCTCTTGCATGCTCAGCCAACACATGATTCTGGATCTGTGGCTCTGGTGCCACGTGATGCAATGTGTTGGGAAGTAAAAGTTGCTGTTCAGCACCTGATTACAATATGTAGCATCAATAAATTGACAAATAGCTAAAGAATAAATCAAGAATGAATAGGACTAGATGAATATCTAGTCCTTAAGACAACAACAGAGAACTCACATTTGAAATGTTATTACTACAATGAAATTACAGCTTCCAAGAGAAAGGGGTTTTATATAAATGTTGTAAAAAAAATTCCCCAGCCCTTAATCTTCTTTGTAAGCTTTTAATGTCAGCCGTATAATTATTTATGAAAGTACAGGACAGAATAAAAGGTTCGAAAGACATAAAATCCCCTGAAACAAATATTGTGAGCAGTAACTGCTACGGTAAAGTGATCTCTAATTGCTACAATCATTTTTGCAGTAAATCTGGCCTCCTTGGGCTTCTTTTTGAACCTGACTGCTTCTGCATCAGCAGCCTACTTACAGAAGACAAGGTTCTGCTATTCCATTATCGGAGTTTTGTTATCCACTGCCTGGAGCTTATAGAAGACCAAACACTCCATATCTTTTGGACATTTTCTCCTCAAATTAAAGGCATCTTAGACTATGGGGCTTTAATTCTTGAGATATTACCAAGAAGAAGATAAGCATTTATGCTTTAGACCTAGTGGGGTAACTGAAAACTCAACAGCATAGGGATTATTGACTTCCAAGTCTATCACTGCAGAAAACTGAAAGATCTTCCAAATGGATAAGTAAGATAATTCCAACATAGAGCATTGGGAAAGGATAATTAAAACCCAAATACTTGATCCCATGCAAGAGAAGAAGAGAAAACATCTTTATCACTAATACAAAAAAATAACTTGAGATTGAATGTTGTTGTATCAGGCCCTTGCCACCTAAATTGTTAAGACACCCATTTATTATAATATAGAAGACATGGGAAACCGTGACCCAACCTTTCATGGAATGAGAGTTTTTATAACAAGTTCACACCACACAGACTCATATTCCTTTTTGAGGGCCACTATGATTATTAACTTGGAACTCTGCTGTTAGTGATATTTATTTATGAATCAGTTATTGCCACTGGCTGAGAGGAGCTCATGTACACCCTACTATGAGTGGCAATAACACCTTCTGTTAATTATAAAGCATTTGTTTACTTGCATTTTATACTGGATTTCGCTTTGGGATATAGATTATAATCCTCTAAGGAGGGACTAGTGAATTTTGGAACTTCAGTGATGGCCTTTAAGCTGCAATTTAACAGAGATGTAAAGGCCTAATGGGAACATTGCTTGAGCTACCTCACTAATTAGCCAATTTGTCTTGAATAGAACTTGGATTTCTTATCCGAAAGCAATAGTGGAACTAGATAGTAGATAGAGAACAAGGAAGTTGTAACATCCTTAGACTTTAAACTATTTTGGATGGTAGAGATGGATGGAACTTGTGGGATTGAGGATCTTGTATTGGGGCGTGGAATTGAAGTAGGGCCATGTTTGTTGTTCTTATCCAGATTCAGCAGATTGGGGCTGTCTCATTAATAGGATCAGATTGAGGATTGTAAGATTCTGCCAATCTTTTAACAAACATAAAAATGCATTTATATGTTATTTTTTTCATAAATTTTAATGATATAAACCTAAAATTTTGAATAATGTAAAAAATTAAAGCTTGTTTGCTATTGTTTCTATTTTTTGTTTTCTGTTTCATTTCTGTATGATGAAGAAATAGATTATGAAAATGTGTTTATTTACATTGTCTGTTTTTTGTTTCCGTTGATAGTTTTCATCCATTTGCAAAAAAATATAAAATCAGATTTTATAGTTTTTAGTTGTGTTTCCAGAATATTTTAATTTCCAGAATTTACCTTTTTGGATAAAATCATTCATTTATCCATAATTTTCAATTTAAATTTAAATTAAACTTTCATATAAATTTAAAATATAATTAAATAAAAATGCCCACAAAATTTCAAAAAAAAAAAAAACTAAAAATAAAAGCCGTTTCGGCAACTTGTTGCCAGAATTTTTAAATTTCCAGAATTAACCTTTTTGGGTTAATTCATTCATTTATCCATACTTTTCAATTAAAATTTAAGTTAAACATTCATATAAATTTAAAATATAATTAAATGAAAATGCCCACAAAATTTCAAAAAAAATAAAAATAATAATAAAAGCAGTTTGCAATATATGTTTACTAAATTTTAATTGTCATAGAAAATAAGATTGTTCTTGTGATGTGAATTTTGAAATAATTAAGTAAAATAATTATAATGGTTTTTATTTTCATTATAGTATTTTTAATTTACATTACTTAGTACTTTTATTATTTTAATCATATTTAGCAATTGTTATTTGATTCAAGGACAAAAAAGAGCATTTGTTTAATCAAGTTTTTTATTTGTTTTAGTTTTAGAAATATTAACCAAATAGGTTGCTAGTTTATCACAAAGAACTCAATATATAGTTATATAACATGACTAGCTAAAATACCAAAGATGTTTTAGTAACAGATGAGAAAAAAAACAATCTGTGAAGCTAGATCCTCTGTCTTCCCCATTAATTGGGGTCATCCAAGTCAGAGTCTGCTTCAATATCATTGATATCATCAATAACATCACAAGGCCAATAACCAAAGTCATCATCACCATCATCATTATCATCAAATGCACAAGGTTATTAATTTTAGCTTCATCATGAACCTTAATATAACCATTTATCAAATATATTTATGAGTTCATAATTTTATCAATATTAAATGAACAAATTCATTTCTTAGCTTGTGTCTTTGTTAGTTACATGATGGTGTACTACAAAACCAAGTCTACGGCTTAAAGCTACTTAGAGTTAAAAAAAACATAGGTTGTAGGATCCTTTGATCCTACCCTGATTCTTCCAAAACTAGTACAATCTTACTGTGTTCATGCAAAATTTTGATTTAATGATTTTGACAAAGATAGTAAGATCTAGAATTTAAATAATGATATATTTTGTTGTGGTTGGTTCCTTGGTTTAGTCCATAGGCAAACCTCATACACCACCTTTTATGCACTGCTGGACGGACTTTGAAGACTTGATCCGCTTTGACTCACTCCCTCATGGGATGGTAGCATAAGCCATAATATGCTACCTGGCCACAAGGCCAGATCAGAACTCTGTCCAATTATATTTGTTTAGTTGGTTACATGTGTTTCTGTGTGTGTGTGTGTGTGTGTGTTAGTTTTAAACAATGTATACTTTTGCGAATTGAAAATTTAAATGCAATTGTTTTTGCAAATTTGAAGTTTTGTGATTCATAATTCCAAAGCTATATGCTGTAAGCACTGTTCATTGGCATTATAGCTTTTCTACAGGGCAGTATCTGTTTTCTGATTTAGTCATTATTATTATTATTATTATTATTATTATTATTATTATTATTTCCTTATTCTAGCACATGCCTTTGCTTTCAAGGATTCCCATTGTAGAATAGGCAAATCTGTAGCTTGTGTACCTATTTCTGGTTGTTGGGTTCAACATGTATTTCACCCACCCTAGCAATGCCATTCACTTCATATGCTCTCTCTCTCCAGGGTGTGTGTATGTATGTCATTCTGCTTTGTCCTACAAGGCTGGCAAAATACTTCCTAGACCGCCAATGTTGCTCATGCAGATTTATTTAACTAATTTTTGTCACCATCATGGAGATGGATTCTTAACACATCTTACGTTATAGTGTACTTTGTAGAGGTTTGGTTCTGCTTTTACAGCCATGAAGCCAGAATAACTTGGCATTTATTTATTTCAAATTGTATTTTGGTGGTGGTCTAAATTTCAGTCAGTCTGAAGTTTGTATATGATTTGAGGGAAGAAATATGTTTCCTTTATGTATTAAGAAGACCTACAAACAATTGATACCGCCACAAATCTTCCACTAAATGGTTGAATTTCCCCCCTTCTTTCCACTGTATTTTTCTTTTTCGCATTTGAGCTTCAATGCTGCTTTATGAGCCTTAATGGGGCATTGTGAATGTACTCGGATTGTTTTCCAAAAGAATCGTTAATCTCCTTGTTCATTCAATTTTGACCTCTATGTGCTATGAACATGCTTAGCACAGTGATGTACCTTAATGAATGTGCAGAGAACATTGAGAGCTGGAAAACTGACTGAGAAGATTTTGAATCTGTTCATAGCAACCGGAAAAGATGAAGTTCTTTCACTAATCGAGGCAATGAATATCCAGCATGTCATCCTTCCTGTCCTTCCTACTAGTGAGTCATATTTGAAAATATCCTGGTTGTGAAATTTGGAACAGCTATTGTATGACAATGAGAATGTCTCTTGACAGGATGCTCTGAGAAATTCTAATTTTGAAGAGAGCGCGAAAGATTGAACTCAAAAAGTAGCTATTCTTGAGGCCTAACAACAATTTGATTTTGTATCAACTCATTGTAATTCTGGGAAAATGTCTCAAACAAGAGTGAACAACGATGATGTTGACATTGTGATCTGTGCACTTCATTCTGATCTCACATCTTTCATGAACGAATGGAGACCAATATTCTCTCAATTCCACCTTATAATTGTAAAAGACCCTGATGTCAGAGAGGAACTCGAATTACCAGAAGGCTTTAATCTTGATGTGTATACCAAGTCTGACATTGTCAAAGTTGTAGGCTCTTCTGCTGCTGTTCTCTTTTCTGGATACTCGTGCAGGTACTTCGGCTACCTTGTTTCCCGGAAGAAATATGTTATCTCAGTCGATGATGACTGCATCCCAGCAAAGGATGGTAAGGGCCTTGTAGTGGATGCTGTGGTGCAGCATATTACCAACTTAAGTACTCCGGCAACTCCTTTCTTCTTCAACACACTTTATGATCCTTTCCGCAAAGGGGCAGATTTTGTTCGTGGATACCCATTTAGCCTGCGGAGTGGGGTGACGTGTGCTCTGTCATGTGGGCTCTGGCTTAATTTAGCAGACTATGATGCTCCCACACAAGCTCTGAAGCAAGGTCAGAAGAATTCTCGGTATGTTGATGCGGTTCTGACAGTTCCTACAAAGGCCTTGATACCTGTGAGTGGAATCAACATTGCTTTTGATAGAAACTTGTTGGGCCCTGCTTTGTTCCCAGGCTTGAGGTTGGCTGGTGAAGGAAAGGTAAGGTGGGAAACAATTGAAGACATATGGTGCGGAATGTGTGTCAAGGTGATATGCGATCATCTGGGCCTTGGTGTGAAAAGTGGCCTGCCTTATGTTTGGAGAAAGGAAGGAGGTAATGCAATTGATAGCTTGAAAAAAGATTGGGAAGGAGTGAAGTTGATGGAAGAAGCGGTTCCTTTCTTTCAGTCGGTGAGATTGCCACGAACAGCAATTACAGTAGAAGATTGTGTAGTTGAGATGGCTGCAATTGTGAAAGAACAGCTGGGACAGGTGCATCCTGTTTTTGCTCGTGCTGCTGATTCTATGGTGGAATGGATCAAGCTTTGGAAGAGAGTGGGTAATGAAGCACCTTCCCCTGGAGTGTAAGAGATTTTAGCCTAGTTAGTTTTTCCCCTTCTGATTTTCGACATTCCCCCTGCTGTGTTTTACTTTTGAAGGACCTCAAACTTTATATAACAAATTGTTATGATTGTTTGTCTTGACAATCTAATGTAAAATTTGATTTAGTAATTATATGATGGGAAATATTGTTTGGATTGGTGGTGTTATATTATTGTTGATAGAATGGTTTACAGTTTGTTTTACCAATTTAATATTTGCAGTTTAATGAAGTGACTACTGTTTTAGCTACTTCTCTTGGCTTGGTTGTGCAATGTTTAGACTGGCTACCTATTAAGAGTTACCTTGGGTGTTATCCTTCGTCTTCGACTTTTTGGGGCCTCTGGTGACTGAAAATTGCCAAATGCCCCGATGTATGAAGGGGGCTTAATCTCTAGGTAGTTGTATGGCTGGTGTTGTCTTGTCTGGCAAGTTGCAACCATCTTTTTTCATCTCTATTTAGAATTTTAGTTCAGGTAAGGGGTAAAATTGAGAGGATTTGGCAAGGGGCGGTAGAGAAAGAAGTACCGTGTTAGTTGAGAGGTTATTATTATTATTATTATTTTTAATAGATCTGAGGCCAAGGACAGTTTTGGGTCTTCATAAGTTGGTATCCTAAAATATGAGCTCTAATGGCAAATGGTTATGGTGGTTTTCTTTGGGGGTCAAGTCCATTTGGCACAACCTTGAATTTGGGAGCATGAATTTTTGGATATAGATGTGCAGGTTTGGATAAAATGTAATGTAAAATTATACAGAATTTCTTCCAAATACAATTTCAATTGAAGTCCCAAAAAAATGCTCCCAAATGCTTTGGCTTGGGAGGAGAATGGTTGGGCCTGTTGGGGTGATCTTTTTGTTATGAATACGTTTTTTTTCAAGTTATTAGATTTGTTTGTCTTTTCTTCTTCATCACACTATTTGGAAGGCAAAAGGTCCCTTCTAAGCTTTTCATCTGATTAGTAATTATTCATAGCGTCAACATCAACAATATGCTGCAAAGTAGGAGTAAAGATGAAAATAAATTGTGGAGATGCGTAGTTTTTACTGATTCGTGGGGGATTTCGTTGTCAAGGCGAGTGCCTATTTTCGATGGAAGGGGTTGACATTATTATTGTTGTGGGCTTATGAGCCTATGACACAGATTTTGTTCTCTCTTTGGGCTTTTGCGCTTGGATTTGGATGTTTCAAGGGAACATGTTTTTGTGTATTTTCAGTGGAATGGACAGGGTTTACTGATGTGATTTTTGTTTTTTGTTCTCTCTCTCTCTCTTCCTTTTATCTCGAGGAAATATCTTTTTAATGAACAAAAAAAAAAAAAAAATTGATAGAAATATACTTTTGCATTTGGGTATATGAATTTCAGGTTCTTTTATCTTGATGAAATATCTTTTTAATGAACTAATAGAAAAAAGATAGAAATAATATACTTTTGTATTTGGGTGTATGAACTTTAGGTCTTAAATTGAAGGCAATACAACTATGTATTATGTTATATCTAAATTTACATCAAACTAAATTCAAGTCCTCTTTCAAACACTGAGTCAAGACTCTTCAATGAATAGACATTTGGTATTTATAAAATTTGGATTTTTTTTTTTCTTGTTAATCTGCATTTTAGAGTATGAAATTTATACTTAAAATTTGAATTTTCTATTTGTATTGACTTGGACAAAATATAATATAAAATTATAATAATTTTTTAAAATATATAAAAATTCAAATTTAAGACTTGAACTTCATACTTTCAAATACTAACTGTTGCCACATGCAGTTCACGGCCTTTATGAATTTGTATTGCTCAAAATTTTCCCTCCGCAGCAGCTCGATGTTCTTTGAAAACTTTGAAATCCCAGCAAGCTATCACAATCAAAACTTGTTTGGTAGATACAGACACCTGGATATCTTTTGTCCATGCCTGTAATGTCATTTAGGAGAGAAGGATTTCGTGGGCAGATCAGACCTCATCTCCCATTCGAAAACCATTGCAGGTTGTTACTAGATTGTCCTTGGTGATTCAGTGTCATTAAAAACAAAATGGATGAAAACAGTGATGAAATCTCCTCTATGGAGATTGTTGGTAGCAAGGAGTTCAAGTCTTCATTACTGGGAAACTTGACAGAATCCTCACCTCTACTTCTTGTAATTTATCTTTCCCTTGTTTGAAAGTTAAATTTTTGGCTCTAGGAATTTTACATCACACGCCAGCTAAGTTTCACTTTGCTATGCCCATTGACTAGGAGAACCATCTTTGGCCTTTCAGATTCTTAAATTGTTGGAAAAGAAAAATTCATATTTGTTGAAATTGTCCACGACTCCTAGAATGTGATTGTTAATAGAACCCCCAATGCTCGCCTTAGCTGCAAAACTAAAAAGGTTGAAAGCAAATGTGAAGGTCTTCTAAACGTTGCACTTCTCTTAACTTGGTATAAAAGATGTAGGAAGCAAGGCATGGTCTCAGAAAGGAGCAAACTGAAATGCATCTTCTTGGAGGTTCAAGGAGCTTCTCCTGGAAGTGAAAGGCTGAAGCAGAAATCTAAGGTTGATTGGCTGCACTTGGGGAACAAAATAATAAGTTATTTTATGTTATGGTCAACAACAAAAAAATAAGAACCCATGTCAGATCTTTAAAAAATGTAATAATGATAAATACATGGAAAAAAAATTTCCATTCTTTATACCTGCACACACAAAGGGGAAAGTTTTCAGTTAGCAATAGGCTAATAAATGGAAATAAAATCAAATGCAAAAATCTATCAATCAGTTAGAGCATTAACTCTCATTTATTTTAAAATTGATTGATTGTTTTACCCTCTTGCCTATAAATAAAGCTTCTAAAAAAAGGGGAGGACAAAAAAAAGAGAGGATATTGAGATTGAAAAATTGAAAGAAAAAAAAAAAAAGAGGGAGGTGGAGGGATTTCCTATATTGAGAAAAGAGAGACAAAAAAGTAGGATTGTAAGGAGAGAGAAAAAAAAGAAAAGCAGTAGGACAGAAGGGGCTTGAAAGATTGAAGCAAAATAGAGACTACTCACAAAAGGTTGAAAGATAGAAAATTGGGAAGAACTTTGGCAGAAGAAGATTACCAAAGGAAAGTGTAAAGGTTGAAGAATGGAATTCAGGTCAAAGCAAATAAGAGCTTAAGAGGCAAGTACCTAAATGCTCTCTCTCTCTCTCTCTCTCTCTCTCTCTCTCTCTCTCTCTCTCTCTCTCTCTCTCTCTCATCTTAACTAAAGTGTGAGTTGATTTGGCTGTGATTGGGATGAATGTTGTAGACTAGGACTTGTTGAATGTTTGGGAAAAATTAAGGATTAAATTAAATGGTAGTACTTTTTAAAAAAAAATGACATTTGAAAATTGAAGTTGGGCTTCAGAGAAAATGATTTTGTAATTTTGGGATATCTTTGGTTTACCTTATGTTGTGCAAATTAATGCGCAACAAAAATAAACGATCTTACGACACAGCAACCAACAGTGAAATATATAGAAAACACAATCACGTAGATTATATGAAAGCAATAAACAATGGCAAGAAGAATTACGTGGTTCGGCAATACCTACATCCACGAGACCAAAACAACAGTAATTTTTCACTATCTTTTGTACAAAGACATAGAGTTATATCATACAACATGTATGTATAACCCTCCCTGAGTTTTTCGCCCCGAAACCCAACTTATACAACTTCCTAATTCAAAATTTGAAAACTAGTGCCAAGTAACCAAGCAAAACAATCGACGGTTTCAGTCATATCATTGATGGTTTAAAGTCGAGACCAAATCGTCGATGTAACAGGACAAAAATAGTCAACTATTTTGCACCTGGAAAAATCGTCAACAGTTTCCTCCTGCATGGCCAACAACTTTGTTTTCAACTATGTTTTCTCTTGTACATGTATTCTTTAGCGCCCCAAACCCAGTGGGGCCCGAAGTGCTAATATTCCATAAATAACCCTATAAAACTCTGACACCACCATATCAATGTCCACGGATCCAATGAGGTCCAGGTCATACCATTCCATAATTAATTTAAACATACAACCAACGGAAGCAAAATATACTTTTACAATCATACATATTAGAGTACTAATTCTCATCCAGTCATACTAAAATTTCCCAAAACATTATACAACCCAAAATGTTCGAAAACAACTAAACATAACAAAATAGTATCCTACTAAGCCCACTCTCGGCTAAATCGTCAAGATTCGGCCTTAGAGCTCCTAGACTCAAATTATTGTAGGTCCTGAAAAATTGAAATATTTACTAGGGTAAGATACTTCTCAATAAGACGGAACAGGTTATTATCAGTGTGTGGCTAATATGAGTTTTATGAACTTAAACACATTCTTTAATTTACTTTATCTGATAGATATGACAATTGTACAGTATAACTCACACCTATACAGTTGAAAGTACATTTTCTTCATAATATAAATCAACTCAATAAATAATATCATTTACATAAATTCACATATATGTGTAGAAGAAACCCCCTTTTGGACATACAACATCATCATGTATAAACCCCCATGATCAAGTTGTGCGGTCCAAAGACTAGACCTAGCCCTAACCGGCCAACTGTAACGACACGAAAAATAATGGTTTTTAAATAATAAAGAGGAAGGAAAATGGAAACATAAACAGAAGGAGGCAATCGGCGACATTGCACTTTGGACGTAATAACTCCGAAGTTTTACACAGGCCCTCGTCGACGAACACAGGGAGTTTGTCGACAAAGCCACGCCTTGTGGACGAAGCCACGCCTCGTCGACAAGAAGATAATGGGAGGGGTTTTTGGACGGTCTAAATTTCGTCGACGAGGAGATTGGGTTCGTCGACAAAATTACTTAAGGACTTGTCGACGAGGTGACGTGTCTCGTCGACGAATATGGCTCTATAAATAGTGAAAACTCGGATTTTTCAGCACAATTCTGGTGCAAAAGATACTCTCTCTCTCTCTCTCTCTCTAAAAATGTCTCTCCCTCCTTCTCTCTTCGATTCTGGTCCCATTTCTCACCGGATTGAAGATCTGAGGCCACCACGACGCTCTTGACGAAGTTTTTTACAAGTCTGCCGGAGCTGATCGTGGGAGAAGTTGGTTGGGAATTCATCCCAAATCCAAGGTAAGGCATTTTATTCAGATTATGCCTTCCTCGTAGTTATAAAAAATGTTGTAGGTAAGAAAATACTGATGTTTTGTTCTAGGGGATTTTATTTTCAGGGTGTTGAGTGGAGAACCCTGCGGGTGTAGGGCTAGAGTTCAGTGAAATACTTTTCAGATTTAAGGTAAGGAAAATATGCTATGTTAGGAGATTTATTTATGTTATCAAAAATTTTATATATATATATATATATATATATATATATATATATATGCATGTATACCGGATATTATACAGAATGTGAATTTTCAAAGTATGTGTGGCCTGAGTACATGATATTGATATGCAGTTTTTCAGTATTTCAAGTTATACAGCTATAGATAGATAATTGCTGATTTTATATAGACAGAATATGTTCACACATACAATTTTATTCAGATGATTACATAGACAGATATATATCAGTATATAGATATTTATTCAGAACAGTATATTCAGTATATATAGAAAGTTATGTTTTCCTAAATGCCATTACACTTAGATTATATAGAAAGAAAATACAAACAAATTACACAATTATAGCATCAAGATGCTATAAATATTACAGTATTTATAGTACAGATTAATAATGTTATGGTTATTTTGGAAACATGATGAAAACAGTATAAAAAGTATAGTATGTATATATATAGTATCAGATCCCTGTGGAAAGATTACAGACAGATACAGTACAGATATAGAATAAAGAGCACGGTACCGTTGCTAATACAGATAGAGTGCAACCACATATCTCAGATAGTGTGTGGGTACCGTCGACCATGCTCAGAGAGTATGCAGCTCCCCAGTTCCAGGGTGGAGGGGGCCGGTTTGACAAGGTAATAGTCAGTCCCGCGCCTAGTAGAGTATGCAGTTTAGCTAAGCTGAGGTAGTGTAGAGTATAGTGACTTACCAGGAGGGCCGACCAGGTTAAGTCCCGCCTACAGACCGCATAACCCTGTTATGAGAGGTCAAATCATAACATATAGAGTCCTAGGGAAAGAGCACAATTATTTATATCTATACATTTTTACAGCTTTTGTTGTATATAGTATGATATAACAGTATGAATGATAGAAAGTTTAGATGGTATAAATGTTTTAAACTACTATACATGTGTTTTATAAATTTTCCAAATCATGTAGTTTTAAATACTAATATTATAATTTTATGACTTGGTTGCCACACACTAGTAAAAGCATATTTCCACTTACTGAGCGTCGACTCACCCCATTACTTTAACATTTTTCAGGTGAGCCAACTAGGCGAGCAAATCAGGCTCACGGATAGAGACCACTTGGTCACCTTAGTTATAGGGTAAGTTTTGTGTAGGGTTTTGTACTTTGGGGTAGTTGACACTGAAGAGAGAGATATATTATGTAGCTATGGTTGAAAATACTGAATTCTGGTATTGTGTGTGTGTGTGTATATATATATATAAAATTGGTGAGAATTTTGAGGATGTTACAATTTGGTATCAGAACCTAGCTTGTTAGGTTCTGTAGACTCTAGAGTACAGCGAAAAATAATACCAGAATATAGGAAAAAGATTTGAGGTTTTATTCTGTGATCTGGATATGGGATTTTGTGATTGTTTCTGTGTTTTTCCTGGGGTTACAATTCTAGGAAAATCATAGTAAACTGTCGACGAGTCATGTGTTTAGGTTGCAGGATAGGATTGTGGGATAGGATCAAGGGGAAAAGTTGATAATGAATTTGAGGTTTTAGTTAAAGGAAATAAGCTAGATTTGTGTGGGAAATAGGATTTTGAAAACGGTGTTCTATATGTTTTCAGGATGGACTCAGGAGGCAGTAACACTCATGCCAGTGGGGATGATGGAGTTGTACCTTCTGGTGTAGGAGGTGGAGATTCTGATGCTGTGCTACGTAGTGTGGCTCAGTAGGTTATGGCTGAGATAGCACGAAGCTCTAGAGAGCAGGGAGGTCCATCTCTAGGTCAAGGATATACCATAAAGAAATTTATGAAAATGAATCCGCCGGCCTTTTCTAGAGCGGCTAATCCTGTAGTTGCTGAAAATTGGATGCAGGAGATAGAAAAGATTCCAACAGCACTTCACTGCACCGATGAGCAGAGAGTCTTATATGCTACATATAGGCTGGCGGGGGAGGCCGAGAGATGGTGGTCAGCCACCAGACTGTTGGAGGAGCAGAGGGCGATACCATTGCCGATGACCTAGGCCCAATTCAGGGACATGTTCTTTAATAGATACTATCCTACTTTAGTTAGAGATGCTCGAGTACAGGAGTTTTTGAGTCTGTCCCAGGGATCATTGACTGTCCAGCAGTACGTCGCGAGGTTTATCAAGCTATTGTGTTTCTGCCCCTGTATTGTCCTAGATGAAGCGAAGAAGGCTAGAATGTTTGAGAGAAACTTGAAGCGTGATATTTATAGGCAAGCGGTAGTACTGAGGATCTAGGACTTCTCAGAGTTGGTTGTTAGGGCTATTATAGCAGAGGAAAGTTTGCCCAGAGAGACAGAGACACAAAGTCAGAGGAAGAGGACTACGCCCTCGAGTTTTCAGGTGGGTCCTAGCCGAGGCCCTTGGAGAGGGGGTAAATTTGGCAAAGGCCAGAGACAGATGGTAGAGCACGGTGGCTTTTAGGACAGACAGCTTCCTATCATTTATCCTAGATACGGGTGGAGACATCCTAGTGAGTGCCGACTGGGGGAAAATGTTTGTTATCGATGCGGGAGGCCCAATCATATGGCTCGATCGTGTTAGATGCCGTTGAATTATGTATAGGCTCCCAGATCGTTTCGAGGTGGATATCGAGTGCCTCGGGGTGGTCAGCAAAGGAACACTGCGCTGGCGAGGGTCTACGCGTTGACACTGGGAGACGTTGAGACGGCTGGAGACGTGGTCACAGGTACTCTTACTTCTTTACCATATAAAATTATTTTTTTGTTTGATACGGGTGCCACCCACTATTTTAGATCGGCAGGTTATGTTAGAATAACTGGGGTGGAGACACAGCTATTAGATATAAAGTTATCTGTGGGCACGCCGATGGGATCCGTGGTAAAATGTAGGAAAGTGCTTCAAAATTTTCTAGTAAATATTCAGGAGAGAGTGCTGTTAGCCGATCTTGTGGTCCTAGATATGCAGGGGTTTGATGTGATACTGAGCATGGACTAGCTAGCTACTCATTACGCTAGCATAGAGCTCCATAAAAAAGAAGTAATTTTCAGACCCCCAAATGAGCAAGAATACAGATTCGTGGGTTCACGTGTGCGTGCCTCGCCACAGTTGGTGTCGGCTATTCAGGTGAGGAGACTGTTACAAGGTGGTTGCCAGGGCTATGTCCCATACATAAAATATTTTCCAAAAGAAGAATTGAGACAAGCTGACATACCAGTAGTGAGAGAGTTTCCAGATGTATTTCTAGAGGAATTGCCTAACTTGCCACCAGACTAAGAGATTGAGTTTACTGTAGATTTGTTGCTTAGATCAGCACCGGTATCTAAAGCATCATACCATATGGCTCCAGTTGAGTTGAGAGAATTTAAAGATCAGCTACAGGAATTGTTGGAGAAGGGTTTCATCAAGCCCAGTGTGTCGCCTTGGGGTGCGCCAGTTTTATTCGTGAAAAAGAAAATGGAACTATGAGATTGTGCATTGATTATAGGGAGATAAACAAACTGACAGTCAAAAATAAATATCCTCTTCCTAAGATCGATGATTTATTTAATCAGCTTCAGGGGACCCAGGTTTACTCTAAAATTGACCTGCGATCGAGCTACCATTAGGTGAAAGTTAGAGCAGAGGACATTTCAAAGACCGCTTTTCGTACCAAATATGGGCATTACGAGTTTTTAGTGATGCCATTTGAGTTGACTAATGCACCAGCAGTATTCATGGATTTGATGAATCAGGTGTTCCATCAGTATTTGGACCATTTTGTGGTTATATTTATTGATGATATACTGGTCTATTTGAGGAGTTTTGAGGAGCACAAACATCATTTGAGGCCAGTGTTGCAGATATTGAAAGAAAGGAAATTGTACGCAAAATTAAAGAAATGTGAGTTCTGGTTAAAGCAAATTACTTTTCTCGGCCATGTGATCTCAGAAGCAGGTGTATTAGTTGATCCAAGTAAAATAGAGGCAGTGATGAGTTAGGAAAGGCCAGGAAATGTTTAGAAAGTCAGGAGTTTTCTAGGATTAGCAGGCTACTACCGGCGCTTCGTAGATGGATTCTCCAGTTTATCAAGTCCATTGACGCGACTCACAAGGAAAAATGTAAATTTTGAATGGACTGATGACTGTGAGCATAGTTTTCAAGAGTTAAAGCAACGGTTAGTTTCAGCACCGGTATTAGCTATTCCATTAGGGGAGAACGGGTTTGTAATATACAGTGATGCCTCTTTGAAGGGTCTTGGATGTGTGTTGATGCAGCATGGCAGGGTTATTGCATATGCGTCTAGGCAGCTTAAAGAATATGAGAAAAATTATCATGTCCATGATTTAGAGCTTGCTGCAGTGGTGTATGCTCTCAAGATCTGGAGGCATTACCTATATGGTGGGAAGTGTGAGATTTTCACGGATCACAAGAGCTTGAAATATTTCTTCACCCAGAAAGAGTTGAATATGAGGCAAAGAAGGTGGCTAGAGTTTATTAAATATTATGACTACACGATTAGTTATCATCCAGGAAAATCGAATGTAGTGGCGGATGCTCTGAGCTGGAAATCAGGGGGACCCGTACTGGCAGCTATGGAGATTCAGCACTCAATTCTGATGGATTTGGAGAGGCTCAATATAGAATTGGTAGAGAAGAGTCCTCAGGCAGTTATTTCCAATTTAGTGGTTCAGTCTACGCTATACGAGAGGATTAAGGCAGCTCAGGGTGATGATGCAGAGTTGGCAGAGGTGATGGCTAGAATGAGGGATGGTCAGGGAGAGGAGTTCAGCATATCAGATGACGGAGCCCTACGATTTCGTGCTAGGCTCTGTGTTCCTGCAGATACTGAGATTAGGAGGACTATATTAGAGGAGGCTTACAAATCCCTATACACCATACATCCAGGTAGCACTAAAATGTATCGTGATCTATAGGAGTACTTTTGGTGGAGTGGAATGAAAATGGAGATAGCCAAGTTTGTACAATAGTGCTTGACGTGTCAGCAGGTTAAAGCTGAGCACCAGAAACCAGCAGGACAGTTGCAACCATTGTTCATTCCAGAGCGAAAATGGGACCACGTTTCAATGGACTTCGTTACGGGGTCACCACCAATGCGATAGGGATTGAATGCAATTTGGGTGGTGGTTGATCGTTTGACGAAGACCGCCCATTTCATCCCTATTAAAGTTGGTTATTCCAAGGACAGGTTGGCAGAAATTTATGTTCAGGAGATAGTTCGCATCCATGGAGTGCCGATATCCATAGTCTCAGATCGAAATCCTTGATTTACTTCACGATGCTGAAAAAGTTTTTAAGAGGCTATGGCTACACAGTTAGCTTTTAGCACTGCTTTTCATCCCCAGACAGATGGACAAACTGAGAGGACGATTCAGACATTAGAAGATATGTTTCATGCTTGCGTGCTGGATTTTGAGGGTAGTTGGACTCAGTTTCTACCACTAGTTGAATTTGCTTATAATAATAGCTACCAGGCTAGTATCGGCATCGCTCCATATGAGGCATTGTATGATAGGAGATGTCGTTCTCCTCTCTTCTGGGATGAGGTAAGCGAAAGGCGAGTTTTGGGTCTAGAAATAATACAACAAGCGTCTGACAAGGTCCGATTAATTAGAGAAAGAATCAGTATAGCACAGAGTCGGCAGAAGAGCTACGCAGACACTCGCCGTCGAGAGTTAGAATTTGATGTGGGAGATCGAGTATTTTTTAAGATAGTTCCTCTAAAAGGAGCTATGAGGTTTGAAAAGAAGGGCAAGTTGAGCCCTAGGTATATTGGTCCTTTTGAGATACTAGAGAGAATAAGGTCAGTTGCCTATAGGCTAGCTTTGCCGCCAACTTTGGCTCAAATTCAAGACGTGTTTCATGTTTCTATGTTAAGGAAATACGTCCCAGACCCATCCCACATCATTAGCTATGCAGAGATAGAGCTTAAGGATTCATTGACATATGAAGAAGTACCAATACAGATTTTGGATAAAAAGATTCAGACTCTACGCACTAAAGAAATACAGTTAGTTAAAGTTTTGTGGAGGAATCATACCATAGAGGAAGCTTCTTGGGAGCTTGAGGAGCAGATCAGACAAAAATACCCGCAATTGTTCCAAGAGGTATAGAGGTAATCAGGTAAAGTATAATAGTTAGATAAGTTTCTTTTGCAGGTACATGTATGGATTTAATTAGTAGATAGTTTTTAGTTTTATATGTGTAATCTCTTAGAACATATAATGTAACCACGATATTCCTCCGCCATAAGTGAGGGTAGGTAATAAAATAAGAAGACCATTTGCCTTTATGAGATGATAGATGGAGATACAGATAGTAAATTTCGAGGACGAAATTTTATAAGGAGGGGAGAATGCAACGACCCAAAAAATAATGGTTTTTAAATAATATAGAGGAAGGAAAATGGAAACATAAACAAAAGGAGGCAGTCGACTAATGCTCCACGTTCATCGACAACATTGCACTTTGGACGTAATAACTCGAAAGTTTTACACAGGGTCTCATCGACGAGTAGAGGGAGTTCGTCAACGAGCTCATAAGTAGGCCTCGTCAACGAAGCCACGCCTCGTTGACAAGAAGATACCGAGAGGGGTTTTTGGACAGTCTGAATTTTGTCAACGAGGAGATTGGGTTCGTCAACGAAATTACTTAAGGACTCATCAATGAGGTGACGTGTCTCGTCGACGAATCCGGCTCTATAAATAGTGAAAACCCTAATTTTTCAGCACAATTCTGGAGCAAAAGATACTCTCTCTCTCTCTCTCTCTAAAAACGTCTCTCCCTCCTTCTCTCTTCGATTTTGGCCCCATTTCTCGCCGGATTGAAGATTTGAGCCCACCACGACGCTCCTGATGAAGTTCTCTGCAAGTCTGCCAGAGCTAATTGTGGGAGAAGTTGGTTGGGAATTCATCCCAAATCCAGGGTAAGACATTTTATTCAGATTATGTCTTCCTCGTAATTATAAAAAATGTTGTAGGTAAGAAAATACTGATGTTTTGTTCTAGAGGATTTTATTTTCAGGGTGTTGAGTGGAGAACCCTACGGGTGTAGGGCTAGAGTTCAGTGAAAGGCTTTTCATATTTAAGGTAAGGGAAATATGCTATGTTAGGAGATTTATTTATGTTATCAAAAATTATATATATATATATATATATATATTTATGCATGTATACTAGATATTATACAGAATGTGAATTTTCAAAGTATGTGTGGTCTGAGTACATGATATTGATATGTAGTTTTTCAGTATTTCAAGTTATACAGCTATAGATAGATAATTGCAGATTTTATATAGACAGAATATGTTCACACATACAATTTTATTCAGATGATTACATAGACAGATATATATCAGTATATAGATATTTATTCAGAACAGTATATTCAGTATATATAGAAAGTTATGTTTTCCTAAATGCCATAACTCTTAGATTATATAGAAAGAAAGTACAGACAGATTACACAATTATAGCATCAAGATGCTACAGATATTACAGTATTTACAGTACAGATTAATAGTGTTATGGTTATTTTGGAAATATGATGAAAACAATATAAAGAGTATAGTATATATATATATATAGTATCAGATCCTTTTGGAAAGATTACAGATAGATACAGTACAGATATAGAATACAAAGCACAGTACCGTTTCTAATACAGATAGAGGGCAACCACATATCTCAGATAGTGTGTGGGTACCGTCGACCGTGCTCGTTGAGTATGCAACTCCCCAGTTCGCTGGGTGGAGGGGCGGTTTGACGAGGTAGCAGCCAATCCCGCGCCTAGGAGAGTATGCAGTTTGGCCGGGTTGAGATAGTGTAGAGTATAGTGACTTACCTGGAGGTCCAACCAGGTTAAGTCCCGCCTACGGGCCGCACAACCCTTTCATGAGGTGTCAAAATCATGACATACAAAGTTCTAGGGAAAGAGTACAGTTATTTATATGTATACAGTTTTAAACTACTATACATGTGTTTTATAGATTTGCCAAATCATGCAGTTTTAAATACTAATATTATAATTTTATGACTTGGTCGCCACACACTAGTAATAGTATATTTCCACTTACTGAGCGTCGACTCACCCCATTACTTTAACATTTTTCAGGTGAGCCAGCTAGGCGAGCAGATCAAGCTCGCGGATAGAGATCACTTGGTCACCCTTGTTATAGGGTAAGTTTTGTGTAGGGTTTTGTACTTTGGGGTAGTTGACACTGGAGAGAGAGATATATTATGTAGTTATGGTTGAAAATACTGAATTCTGATATTGTATATATATATATATATGTATATGTGGTTATGTGATTTATGTCTTCCACTGCATAGGGGTGCCCCATTATATTCAAATATTGGAGTAATTTTTTATTATATATACAAAAAAAAAAATTGGTGAGAATTTTGAGGATGTTACACCTACCACCATGTTAAGTCAAACCTCATGTCTGCAAGTCTGATTTGCCTACCCAGCCTGGTCTAGACTATAGGGGGTACACAACCCTTCCGTGGCCAAATCGACTTTTCATTACCAACACTTCTATTGAGAACAGTGTAGTTGCACTATCTCACATACTAGTTACGGTACCGTACTCTCATCACATCTGGTCCTCAGGGTTCTTAAACCATATAATGCAATTCAAGTAATAAAAATTGTTATATAAACTCATTTCATAATTCAATATAACACCTATCACGTTCACATTTTCATATAAGATCTGTCATATCAAAACTCGACATTTGACCGTCATATCAAAACCTCGGCATACAACTGTCATATCAAAACCCCGGCAGACAGCTGTCATATCAAAACCCCGGCATACATTTGTCATATCAAAACCCCCCATATCACATTTGCAATAATTCCATAAAACCGTATAAATCACATTTTTCACTGAATAGTACCCATAGTAATACGCAGATTCACTTATACAATAAACTGGATTAACCTCAGGCCACGTGATTTTTAACTGATAAAACATAATATACTAAACTACCTGGGAAAAATATATTTTCCTTGAAAATTAGGTCTGACCATCTCTATAATTTTATTCAACTCAAAATACTGGTTTTATAAGAAAAAGGAAATGATTAACCCTACTCACTTTGGTTTTTCCCCAAATATTAATAATAATCAAAACTCTAACTTTCCTTTGCCTGAATCATTCAAAAAAATCATGTATAACATACACGAGTCCATATACTCGAGTTTAGTAGGTTCAAATTTAATAAAAAACTGACATAATCTATTCCCCTTACATGTTCTTGAAATATGCCTAATAGATTCTTGAACCGAAATCCCAACGTCCTTTACTTGCTGTGGGAAGTGAGCTGACAAACCGGAGTCCCGAGAGGCCGTGGGGGAGAGAAAGAGAGACATGCGCAGGAGATGAGAGAGAGAGAAATAAACTTTCTAAAAAAATTGAGCTAACTTCTAATTATAGGTGAGCTAGCCGCGGGATACCGTCGACAGTTTTCCTGAGCTTGATGAAATTGTCAATGGTTTGACAGTTAAAATGCTCTCAGTCATTGTAATCGTCGACGATTTTCTGAGATGGCCTCAAACCGTCGATGGTTTGGTGCTGAACCAAACCATTTCCATGCTTTTCTCTTTCTCTCTCTTTTATTTATTTTCTTTTCCTTTTCTTGGTTCGGGTTACTACATCCTCCCCCCCTCTTATAAAAATTTCGTCCTCGAAATTTGTTAACTTATATTTATCATCACTCCTGGAATTACCAAATCGATCATCAAACTTTAGGAAGAGTCGGTAGCCACCCACATGGCAGCCCCGTCCCACATTTATTAATTACTCTCACTTATGGCGGAGGAATAGCGTGGTTACAATAACGGTTTTGGGAGATTACAAGTAGATCAACAAAATTCTCCCAACCCCACTCAAACACTAAACCCGAAACCTATGGATTTACAAACACTCAAACTTAACTGGAAAACTTGCATAAAACACAATATATATATATATATATACAATCAAATTCTTACCTGAACCGTCGTACCTACCTGCCTAGTGTTGGTTCTCGCTGAATAGCTGCGGGTGCTTCTGATGTATTTCCTCTTCCAACTCCTATGAAGTTTCTTCCATTGCATGGTTATGCCAGAGTACCTTCACTAACAGAATCTTTTTAGTACGGAGTTCTTGTTCCTTCCGATTTAAAATATGAACTGGTACCTCCTTATAGGATAAGGTGTCTCTAATTTCCAGGAATTCATAACTTAACACATGCGAAGGGTCTAAGAGATACTTTCTCAACATCGATATATGAAAGATGTCATGGATCCTAGACAAAGTTGGGAGTAATGTTATCGTGTAAGCAACCGGACCAACCTTTTACAATATCTCGAATGGTCCGACGTACCTAGGACTTAACTTACCCTTCTTTCCAAGCCTCACAACTTCCTTCATCAGAGCAATCCTCAGAAATATCCTATCTCCTATCCCAAATTTCAGGTCTCGTCGGTGAGTGTCAGCATAACCCCTTTTCCAACTCTGAGCTGTCTTAATTCTATCCCTTATTACTTTGATCTTCTCGGAAGTCTATTGAATAAGCTCCAGTCCCAAAATATGTCGTTCACCAACCTCATCCCAATACAGCGGAGATCGACACCTTCGACCATACAATGCTTGATATGGTGCCATCTTGATACTAACTTGATAGATGTTATTATAGGTGAACTCCACAAGTGGCAAAAACTGAATCCAACAACCGCCAAAATCTAGCACACATGCCCACAGCATATCCTCTAATACCTGAATTGTTCTCTCTGATTGTCCATCATTCTACTGGTAAAATGCGATACTGAAATTCAGTTGAGATCCCAAGGCCTTCTGTAAACTCCTCCAAAACGACGATGAAACATAAATCATAACTTGCGTTCACGCTTCAAGGATAAGGACCCAGCATCCTTATTACACACTAGGCATGCTAAGTAACCTTTTGTGCTCCAACTCGATAGATTACACCCATGTTGTGTACCTTCTCTCCATTCCAAAGTCTAATAAATGTTTATGAACCAAATCAATGTATTTGAATGTTAAGTTTGGGCATTTCTTGCAAGGACACCACCTTATTCTATTGGCTTTGTCTACAAGAGGACGCACGAACTCTATAAAATCATGTATCCCTTTTACGTATTATGGCAAATACATACCCTAATCCTCCATCCAACTCTTATCCATGTTCATTAATTACGTTATAACATGTTCAAGTAAATGGTGTTGATTACATTCTCAGAATGTTTATGACGCATGCATCGTGAATCCTAAAATCAACCACCTTCCGTCTAAAGGGTATGGATCCTATCCCATTCAAGAATGTCACATTTACATTGCAATCAATTACTCAAATTCCTTCATCATAGTCATTATAAATTTCGGCAGCATCTTCCCATGGCTCTCCAAGTACACGAGATGGGGGAAGTGCACATCACCTGCTAGTTTTCTATCACTAGTAAATTGCCACAACACCCCACTATGCACCCAGAGAAGACAAGTAAAGACACACTCGAAATATATAATGACAATGAACAAAGCATGAACGATGAAAATAATATAAATACAACTTCCTAAACTGCCCACACTGAACAATTCAAGAATGGTTGAAATACAAACATCAATAATCGTAAGTGAAACAAATAATTAACATATTCAATTGATTATTAGTCTACATAGTATGACTAATAATCAATTGAATTTTAACAATTGATTTGTCTCACATATATGATTAGTCTTGAATGTATAGTAACCATTCTTGAACGAGTCTAAGTTTCAATGAACACATGAAATGATAGTACTTATTATGTAAGAATGATGTTTAATATTTTTTTAACTTTCACTCATCCTTTTGAAAATATTTTAACATTCATTTTATCATAATTATCGTTGTACATGGTTTTATTTTTGGAAAATTTTAACGAAATTTCGACAGCATGTCATCTGTAAATTGGACATTTCCAAAAAAATTCATGCACTAAAACCTGATAGATTCAAGCAAACAAATCACAATATGCTGCATCATGCAGATACCATTCAGTTGGAGCATACGAGAACCTAAATCCACTACTAGCATGCAATTCATAATACACTGCATCAGTCATGCAGTTGGGAGAAATATGGGAGAAATGAGACTCATAGAGGCTTTTCAAGGGGCTTTTCAAAGCTTGCAACTTCATTGCTAGCTTGAACATTTTAAAATCCTGAACATCATTTACCCATGAATTCTTAACAACTTTCTGGAAGCTGGAGTGATGCCCCCACATGTTAAAGTATTTAAATGATCTTCTCCTCAGATCTTCTTCCATAAGTAAGGAAACAATGTAAGAAGCATGATTAGAGTAAATGTCAAGTAGCTGAAACACAGCCTGAACACCCATGCATTCCAAGAACCATTGTTTATTGGCAACTACTAATTTTTTCAAGGTTGCTTGGGACACAATAGGGAAAGACTTCACTGATGCTGTAAAAGAATTCTTTGAAAAAGGAAACATTCTGAAGCAAATAAATCATACGACTATAGTGGTAATCCCAAAGTCCCAACATGCTAACTTTGTTCAAGATTTCAGACCAATATCATGATGCAATGTTACATATAAAGTTATAGCGAAATCATAGCCAACAGAATAAGCCTTGAGCTGGACAAAATTGTAAACCCTACACAATCTGCCTTTGTGAGGCAAAGAAACATGGTAGAGAATATTTATCTAGTTCAGGAACTAGTAAGAAAGCACGCCAGAAAGAGGATATCTCCAAGATGTATGCTGAAGATAGATTTGAAAAAAGCATATGATTCTATTTCTTGGAAGTTTCTCAAAGATATGCTGATAAATCTAAATTTTCTTGACAAACTAGTGAAGTGGGTGATGGAATGTGTAACAACAACGACTTATTCACTATCTCTAAATGGAAGTTTGTATGGCTTTTTTAAAGGTAAGAAGGGACTAAGGCAAGGTGATCCATTATCCCCAATTCTTTTTGTTCTGTGCCTTGAGTATTTATCAAGACTGTTGAAGGGATTAGAGGAAGACCCATAATTTAACTTTTATCCTAGAAGTGGTGAATTGAAAATTACTCATCTTGCATTTTCAGATGACATTATCTTGTTTTGCAAGGGTGACTATGACTCAATCAAGAAACTGATGGATGCTTTGAACAATTTTTCGAAATGCTCAGGTTTGAAGGCTAATCTGATGAAGTCAAATATGTATACTGCATGCCTGAATGTATTTGAGTTGGAGAGTATCAAAATCCTTACTGGCTTCAAAGAAGGGTCGTTCCCATTTAGATACTTGGGTATTCCCTTGGCATCCACTAGACTCAATATGACTCATTATGTCCCACTGGTTTCCAAAATTGGTAACATTATTGAGTCTTGGCCAATAAAAACTTTGACATATGCTGGGAAGCTGGAATTAATTAACTCAGTTGTGCAAGGTGTGGAATGCTTTTGGTTGTCCATTTTCCTTATCCCGATGGCAGTTCTAGAGCAAGTGATCAGATTATGTAAAGTTTTTCTTTGGGGTAGCAGGGCAAAACCACTGGTTGCACGGAAGAAAATATGTTTGCCCAAGTCTGAAGGTGGGTTGGGGGTGTTTGATCTGAGGACATGGAACAAGGCTTTACTCACCAAAACTCTATGGAACATCCATAAAAAGAATGACTCACTGTAGTCAAAATGGATTAACCAAATATACCTCAGGAATGGCAGCATATGGGAGGCCACAATAAAACATGAGGACTCCCCATTATTTAAGAAAATCATGGAAATCAAAAATCTGTTGCTGCTGCAGTGTGGAAGCTGGGAAAGTGTTGAACAAATGTTAAGTCAATGGACAATTGATGATCAACTAAATTGCTGAAAAGCTTACAATTACTGGAGATTGAAGGGATCAACAAAACCGTGGCACAATGTTGTATGGAAAAGTGGATGCACTCCAAAACATTCCTTCATCCTTTGGCTAAATGCCAAAAAGAAGCTTTTGACAAATGATAAGCTTCTGGGTGCTAAAGGAGTTGAACCATGCGCCTTATGTAAAGCAGAAGCTGAAACAAAGGAACATCTTTTCTGCAAATGCAGCATTGCCATACAGGTTTGGGAGTTTATAAAGAGGTGCTTCAATGTACAAGATCCATGGGTACACTTAATGCTGCACTCAAATGGATGAAAAAAGAAGCTAAGGGGACAGGAGTTCAATCAGTGACTAAGAGAGTTGTTCTAGCTACAATAGTGTATTGTCTATGGCACTTCAGGAACAAGAGCAAGATCGAAAAAGTTGATACGTCGGTTGATGCCATCGTCAAATTTATCCAGATGCATGTATATAGAATTTTTATTACAAATTCCCAACTTTGTCACACTTTGGGAATGGATGATTCACCCTCATAGTAAAAAGATGTGAATGTATTTCTAATGATCTATTAAAAATGAGGGTTTGATGTAGAACCTTTGATTGGAAAGTCATCTAGCCTATCCTTTGATTGTATTGCTTCAGTAGTATGATTGGGGTAGTTGTCCCCCATGCTTGCTTGGGTATGCCCAAAAAATGTTGTATATATTCAATTTGATTAATACATTTACCTTTACAGATAAATAAATAAATAAATGAACAAGAAGAAGAAGAAGACAAACTTGACAGAATGACCTCAGGCGAGCGGTGGGAAGCAACGGCGACGGCGGTGGCAGGAATGGCTGGAGGGGGGTTTGACCAGGGAGATTGGCTATCGTGGGAGATTGGGAAAGGAGGGAGGAGAGAGAAATCGGAGGGAAAATGGAGAGGCCGAATGGGAGATCACGGGAAGAGGGAATTTAAGGTTAGATTATTAGTGACGGTTTATAAAACCGTCACTACTAACTGAATATTAGTCACAAATCCACCATCCTTCACTAATATCCTATTATTAGTGACGAATACTCAAAACTGTCACTAATACTCTTAACTAAACTATTTTTATATTTTTTAAAATCAAAACACTATTAGTGACGGTTTTCATAGTCGTCACTAATAATGGACTAGTAACAATGAATCTTGGAAACCGTCACGAATATAGTTAAATAAATTATTTTAATATTTTTTAAATGAAGAAAATTATTAGTGACAGTTTATAAAATCGTCACTACTACCCGATTATTAGTGACAAAAACTCTAAACCGTCACTAATACCCTAATATTAGTGACGAATAATGTAAATTGACACTAATATTCTTAACTAAATTATTTTTTATATTTTTAAATTGAAACACTATTAGTGATGGCTTTAATAATCCGTCACTAATAATACATTAATGGCGACAAATGCTTGTAATCGTCACTAATATAGTCAAATAAATTGTTCAAATATTTTTTAAATAAAGAATTTTTTTAGTGACGGTTGATGAAATCGTCAGTAACACTGGACTATTAGTAACGAATTGCCTAAACCTTCACTAATACCCTATTATTAGTAACTGTTTATTAACCGTCACCAATAAATTATTTTAGTGACGCATTTAAACTGTCACTAATACCCAACAAAAAGTGGTTTCCCGCCATGGTTTGCACAGGAAAACTGGACAAAACCGTCACTAATAGGGAACTTTTAGTGACAAAAATAGAATCGTCACTAATACACTCATCACTAAAAACCAATTTTCTTGTAGTGTACGATCCAAAAGGAAAGTTTTGATCTAATATTGGTATATGTCAGTGCCTCAAATGCATTGTCAAGTTTAATAGAGTTTGAACTACGATATGACTTGATCCTAATAGGGTACATATAGGCAGCTAGTTCAGAGGGAACAAGTTCAGTCAATCCCTTGCACCACCAGGGGTAGAAATGTCATTTTGGGGAAAGTTTTTTAGCTTTAGTCTCCTAATTCTTTTGGAAACCTATACATTTAGCCTACGTTTCATCTCGTGCCTTAAAGTCCACCTTGAGGTTAGAATACTGATCCAAAAACTTGAAAAGACATTAATCATAATTAAGGGTAGAAAGGCTTAGATGAACTTCAGCAAACAAGCCCAAAAAGGTACCACCGGAAGCAAGCATCAAAGGTGAAACTGACTAGAGAAAAGAAGGGAAAAAAGAAGAGTGATCAAACTAAAGGCCAAGTAAAAAGTGAAGATTCCTAGAGTTAGGCTTCTTTTAGATATGCCACTAATAATAATGAAAATGGTTGAAAATAATAAGAGAAATCATAGGATAAGGGGAAGAATATACCTGCAAATTTAGCCTATAAAAAAGCTGCTGGAAAGGAGCAACTAAACTTTTGGGCTAACCAAAAATTTGGCTAGAATAGTAAAAAGCATGTGCAGCAGATGGGTAGTGCCAATTCTATTTTTTTCCTATGAGGAGAAAAATGAGGTTATTAGTGAATCTGGAGTAGGGGGAAAATCAGAGGTGTTCGCCTATTGATTTGATGTTCTAAGTTGATATCAAGGTTGCATGGTATTAGAGTACTGATAGAGTCATTTCCTGCTAAGCAAGCAGAGAAACCAAGCAAATAGATAAGTTCGAACGTTTCATTAATATCCCCAATACGATTGTGTTATCTAATTGCATTCTTGTTCATTTAGCTTCAAAATGATTTAAATAATAAGAGTACAGTCCCTAAAGGGTTACCATTATTCGGAAATGTTTGAAGAAGTATCGGCTAATTAGCATTCTTGAGATTAACAAGTAAAGTTGTGAACTTGAGTAACTTGGTTCCAAGTGGGTCGGGACAGATGTTATGCCAAGTTTTGACATACTTGTAAAAGCCAAGGGCCAGAGGTAGTTAAATCAAACAAAACTGGTGATATCTTCTACTCAAAAGCATAGTTCTCCTAAAAGTTGTTAAATAGGGGCATCATTGGCAAAGCATGAACCCTATTCTCCACAGATTGGAATATGAAGACTGTTGAGGCAAAAATGAGATATGGTAAAGATTCGTTTCATAATCTCTTTTGTTAATTGGATAGTTATTGGTTCATAAGAATTCCTAAAGAGGAGATTTGTGCATCTTCATTCATTACATGCATTACTTCAATAGTAATAAGAAGCATTCTATATGCATTCTGCAATATTTTTATTGCATGAACAAAATTAGGATATGTCCTTACTTCATGCATCATAATGCTCATATCATACAAATTTCTTTCATAAATTTTTTTATTTTCATTTCACTTTTCACACCTTTAATTCATTATCTTCCGGAGATTGAAATGGTATACGTCCTACTTGGGGTATAAGGGTTGATTCTCACTAATTTGACTAGTTGTCTTCCTAAATATTGTTGGTTCGTCTATTTTGGAGTCATGTGGTATTAGTACCCAAATTTGAGTAGTCATTTTTTTAAATTGTGTTGGTTTGTTTACCTTGGAGGCATATGATCTTAGGAAAAATGGGGAAGGGAAAAAAAGAGGGATATTGAGATTGAAAAATTGAAAAAAAAAATGGAGGTGGAAGGATTTCCTTTATTGAGAAAAGAGAGACAAAAAAATAAGATTGAGAATTTCCAAGGGGAGAGAAATGAAGAAATGGAGTGAGAGAGAAGGGGTTGGAAAGATTGTTGCAAATAGTGGCTACTCACAGAAGATTGAAAGACAAAAAATTGGAAAGGACTTTGACAGAAGAAGATTATGAAAAGAAAGTATAAAGATTGTAGAAAGGAATTTAGGCAAAAGTAAACAAGAGCTTGAAAGGCAAGTATCCAAATGCTCTTTCTTTCATCTTAACTAAAGCATGAGTTGATTTGGCCATGATTAGAATGAATGTTATAGATTATGACTTGTTGAATGTTCAGGCAGAATTTAGGATTAAATTAATTGGTAGTGCTTTTGAAAAATATGGCATTTTGAAAATTGAAATTGGGCTTGATAGAAAAGGATTTTGTAATTATAGGATATATTTGGTTTACCCTAGCATGTGCCTAATTTTTTTAACAAGCAAAATTCTCAGAAGCCTAAACTCCCATAGCCTAAACATAAGTCTATCCTCCAACTAAACCCTCCGCACCAATCGCCATTTACCACGTGACGAGTGACATCACACTGAAGTCACCTTACTATTTGTCACCCTTCTAGATTTCAAGAAGGAAAAGAAAATTTGAGCCACCCGTTGGCTGCCATGCGTCGCCATGAATGGCTGAACGTGGTAGCCTAGTCCAATTCCTACCTTCCTCTTCGCTGAATCGAGTCAACCCGATTTGACCTGGGTCAACTCAAGTTGACCATTGACTCGGTTCAAATCAGTTGAATCGGTATGGCCCCTTGAATTTTTTTTGTTTTTTTTTAATAATAAGTTACTTTTAATTTATTTTTAATTCAAATATTAGAAAAAAATAGTAAAAATCAGAAAAAATAAATAAAAATTCTTTGAGTCATTTTTTACTTAGGGGACCAAAAAAATGAAAAATAAAGAATACCAAAAATAAATAAATTTGGATAAAATTCCCTGAAAGTCCTAGAAAATTGCAGAAAAATCTTGAAAAATACTAGAAAAATTTTTGGAGTTTGGAAAATGTTTTGGCGATCATTTTTCTTAAATTTGGTGCATTTGCATGATCATTTTGTATATATATATCATGTTTTGTGTGCGTGTATATGTGTGTGTCCCGATGATAAAACAAAGGGTAAACAGGTGTTTCAAACCTCTTATAACACTTTAGAGGGGAGGGTTATTTAATAAGACCCCTCCCTTTTGAGGTTTTATTAGACATTCTTAAATCACACTTGATCTTACATTCTCTTTTGAAATTCAATATTTATTAGATTATTTAGGAGTTAATTAAGGACCATTTGTTCTATTTGAGGTAATTCATAGTTAATTAGGTACCATTTTTAGAACGGGTGTGTAGAGGTGCTAATATCTTCGCCTCGCATAACTATACTCTTGATCCTAACTTTGGTAAAAGTAAATTGAGACTACTAGTTCCTTGGACTTAGGATTAGTCTAGAGATCAATCAATGAGTAGTAATTAGGTAAACTAATCGCGGCTTAGAAAATAGCATGTTAGTGGCGACTCCATCGAACCATCAACATTATTATCATCCCTCACTATTCTAGACCCTTCTCTGGAACATTGTGACATATCCATCTAAGGCCCAAAGGCAATCTCTAATATCATACGATATTTCTATGTTAAGATGCTTGGTCAAATGTATAAAAAGGTCACACCTTGGAACCCTTATTTCCTCAAGAAAGTTTTGGAGCTTAAATGGGCAAATGATGAACAAAACATTCTAAGCAATCCTATTGATAAAGCCGAAGTTAAAGATGTCATGTTTTCCTTCTTTAATAGCAAATCCCATGGGATAGATGGTTTCAATGCTTGTTTCTTCAAATCCTGCCAGAAAATTGTTGGTCATGATGTTACCAAAGCCATCCTTTTTTCAAATATACCTAGATCCTCAGGGATGTTGACTTCATTTTCCTTACTCTTATCCCAAAGATAAAAAACGCTTCATACCCAAAAGGCTTCAAACCCATTGCTTGCTGTAACTTGGTTTACAAAAACATCACTAAAATTCTTGGTAACATGTTGCAAATATGCCTTTACTCTTTTATTAGTTCTAATCAAACTGCCTTTATAAAGGGGAAAAACATTGACTACTTATTGCTCAAGAGTTTCTTCACAACTACCATAATAACAATAGCCCTCTAAGGTTTGTAGTGAAAGTTGATCTCATGAAGGCTTTTTGACTCAATTCATTGGGATTTTATTCTTTGCCTATTTGAAAGTATTAAAACCCTTCCTTGCTTCCTGAATTGGGTGAAAGAGTGCATAAACTATTTTTCAATTCTCTTTAGTGGCACTATCAAGAGCTTCTTCTTTAGAAGGAAAGGGATTAGAAAAAGAGATCACATTTCCCCATACCTCTTTGTTATGGTTATGGAATCTCTTGCGCTTCTCCAAAATAATTTGCTAAGCATTATAAGATTTCCTATCATCCTTGGTGCAAAAATATTAGTCTTGTCAACTTATGTTTTGTAGATAATTTCTTGATTCTTGCAAAAGGTACTTAAACTCTGCAATCAACATTTTCATACCCTTAACATTTTTACAAGAAGTCTAGTCTTAAGTGTGATATTGACAAACCTGAGATCTTTTGCTATGACATTCCTAATAATGAAGTCAAGGGCATTGAGAAAATTGTGAAGTGATAAAGATACCCTTCTTATCAAATACTTGGGAGTCCTTCTTGTCACAAAAGAGAAAAAGGAAATCTCTAAAGTTGATTGTGAAGCAATTATTGATAAAATTTCAATGAAAATCTAAACTTGGTCCTACAAGCACCTTTCTTATACTGGTAACTTCAACATCATCAAATCCTTTTTGTAGAGAATTTATAGTTATTGGTTTTCTACCCTCTTCTCACCTCAATCTGCTATGGTTGACCTTGAAAAGGAATTTGAGATTTTCTTTGGAAAGGAAATAAACACAACTCTTATGGCTCGAAGCTCAAATGGGGTAATGTTCCTAATTAAGCCTCTTAAAGAAGGTGGTATCAACATCAAACCCCTCCATGACTTAGAAATTCATCTCAAGCTTCAAGCTCCTTTTGCCATGCATCTTTATAGTTCAAAGAGTTTCATTTGGGTTATTTGGATTCATATTTATAAATTTAAAGGTAAGAGCATCTGGAAAATCAAGGCAACTGCAAGGAGTAACTAGACATGGAGACAAACTCTTAAAGCAAGAACTCTTGCATTTCCTCTCGTCAATTATTAGATAGGAAATGAGCAATCCACTTCTCTCTTCTTTGAAAATCGGCATGCTCAAAGTCCCATCAACGATAGTTATGGAGATCATTCAGCTATTGACCTTGGGATCTTAATTGATTTAGGAGTCATGTCTTGGAGATGGCCAAGAAGAATTACTGCCGATGTGATATGTTAACGTTTTAAAAACTCGATCTCCAGTACCGCTCCAAACTATGGAACTGAAGACTATATTAGATGAAATTCGACCACGAATGGAAAGTTTACTTTCTCCTCATGATCAACCTTGGAGGTACTCCAGAACCGATCTAACCCACCCTAATAGTTGGGCAAATATTCCTCGGTTCAAGCAGTATATTCATAATCTTGGTTGATTTTTGCAATTAGTTAAACACCCTAGATAGAATCCTCAAATGGGAGACAACATCAAACTCCACTTGTGGCCTCTAGTGCACTAGCGGGAAGAAACAAGAGATCATCTCTTCTTTGATTGTCCAACTAGCAGATAAAACTTATAAATTTTTCTTTAAATTAACAATTTTCTATAAATTTCATATGTTATTTATTTAATATATATTTTTTGAACGATCATTAATTTATCTTATTACAATGCATATATATATATATATATATATATAAGATCATTTATGTATTAGTTTAGCCAGCTGGTAATAAGGGAGATGAATGATTTGTGTGGCTGGCTGGCATGACGAAATTCGCTGAGAAGACCAAATCTTTAACATGAATAGGGTTATGCAAGAGAAATGGCGATGAGGCCACGAGTAAATATATAACTGTCCTGGAATACTGGGTCCTTCATCCGATCATGGGCTGAGGGAAGACAGTTTTTTTTCTTTTTTAAAACCTAGCAATGGCGGAAAATACTCTCCGTGTCCAAACACCCACGTTGAACGCGGTTAACGGGAACCCGTTATAATTTCTCTGTTGCACTCTCCCCCTCCTTTATATATACTGCTCCAACTGCTCTGCGCTCAATACTAATTAATATCTGTAAACAGATCGAAGACCTCCATCTGCAGATAACACAAATCAAGAACCAAAGGGAAAAGAGATCAAGCAGAAATGGTGCTCTCTGGCTTGGCTTCCACCTATATCCCAAAATGTCGTCATTTTGGAAAGGCAATTGTTCAAGTGAGTTGATTTTACTTTATTTTCTGCTTAATTATTTGTGCGCACCATTAACGTTGTTGTTAATCATAATTAGTATGAACATGGGTGATTCATTACTCGCACACATATGTTTAACTATTTATGTAAATTTTGAATTTATTTTTCAAAATTCAAGAGAACCTTTCTTTTCTTTAAAGACTATCAAATGAATGCTTTTCCTTTTTCTTACTATCTCTCCTTAATTTTTTTTCAATTAAATTTACGACGCAAAAGGGTGCACTTGTAGCAATTTTCATGGATCATTTTTTTACTTCATGTTGTCTTTTTTATTTAGTAAAAAATGTTAATATAACAATAATTTATGAGTGAATTATAAAACTCATAATAACTTTTTCTTAGTGAGAAAAATATTTACCCTATGCTTGGAGAGGCATTAGATTTAGAGTTATATTGGATTTGGATAAGATGTAACATAAAATTATATTGAAATTTGTCACAAATCCGCCCGTATCCAAATTTAAAATCCAAAATTCATGCTCTGAGTTAAGGTTGCTTGAATAATCTAATCCTAATTTTTTTCATATTTTAAATTAAAATTGACTAATTAAATTTACGCAAGATACCTCAAATTTATTTACGAGGAATATGAGAGATGTAATTAAATTTTAAATGATTTAATTGTCCTATTATCATAGTTATGATATGATGGGGTCTTATATTGAAAATTCCTACGATTAATACTTTTTCTAGACAGGTTTACTTGAATTTTATTTTTAAAAATTTTAAAAAAGAAAAATTAGTTGGGAAGGATATTAGAGAGAGTGAATTTAATAAAAAAAAAATTTAAGTTATTTAAAACATTTAATATTACAAATAATTTTAAATAATCCCATAAGTATATATTTTAATAAAATATAGATATATAATACTCTTTAAATTTTCAATAAGCCTTTTTTCAGTCCCTGTTCCCATATTATTTAAAAAATTCCTTCTCCTGTCACAATTTTATAATTAAAATAAAGTTTTTAAACAACGAGTAATTAAAAAAATTCAGTGATAATTTTTATTTTCTGCACATACCTCTTCCTGCAGCTACCAATAACCCTAGCTAGGCGGACTGTAACTATTGAAAATCGCAAAGCATGTGTATGGATTAATTACGTTTTTTCGTTACAAAATTGAGATTTGCTGCCTTAATACAATTTTTGTTGGATCGAATTAGGAGTACAGATAAGTATGGGCATAGTATTTAGTATTCACTTTCATAATCCTAACAAGCTATCCATGGCATGCATCGCAGGCAAGTTCACGTCGACAGTTCTCATCGGGAATTGAGAACGCTAGCAACGTACTGAAACAAGGAACAGATGAAGTAGCCAATGCTGCAAAACAAGGAGCCAATGAAGCTGCCGGGGTCGGTGAGAATATACAAAAGAGGGCTGCTTCCACTGCACAACAAGTAATATATATTCAATCAAACTCTCTCTCTCTCTCTCTCTCTCCTCTCTCTCTCTCTCTCTCTCTCTCTCTATATATATATATATATATATATATATGGACATTATCATGCAAGTTTTGGGTTCCATGCAAGTACGTACGTAAATTTATACGCATGCATGCATACAGGTGACCCAGAACGCCAGAGAGGTGGCGGGGAAGGTGTCCGAAACAGTTCAAAATGCATGGGGAGCGGCGAAGGACACTGCCCAGAAGGCTACAAATGCTGCGGTGGGTGCGGCCCAAGACTCGAAGGAATCCATCAAGCAAGACGCAGAAAGAGTGAAGCAATGCATGAACACCAAGAACTAATTCCTTCATAAATTCACCACCTTAGACTGAACTTGGTCGATGGGCTCCATTGATCTGTTCGTGCATCAATTTGTGTTTGAATGTTTTTCTTTTTTTATTCTTAAGTTTATTTATATATGTATGAACTCGCATTTTATCTTTGAATTTTGTTCTGTTGCATGCATGGAATTAAGCCAATGGCTTGACCTGCTTTCTCTTGCATAAATTAATGTAAAGAAAGGTGGGTTTCTGGAACTCTTAATTAATAAAGCACTCATGTGCTTTTAATTTGTTGTTATTGCCTTGCTCTGGCTAGGGTACAAGGGGCATCTCAGTTTTCTGAAGAATTCAGATTCAAGAAATTTTCATGTGAATTAATAATAAATCTTTATTTGATAGAATATTTTTGGCCAGTAAAAATCAACTACTGCACATATTTAACCAGAAAGAAAAAAAAAATTAACTCTTATATTATTACATTCCTAATATTCCACTATTTTCATTCATCTTGTACTAAAATGATTCACGAGTAATATATTCTTCGGAGCGGATCTGTGCCATCAGAAAATAAATAAATAAATCCCTATCTCTCCCGCTCTGGGTTTTAGATCATCAGCCAAGGAGAATGATGGCTCGGCATTGACTGATTCTGTTCATATATAGGAAAATCATCGGTGGAATTCAGCTTCAAAGACTTCAACAAAAAAGAATTTTTAACAATCACTTCCAGAGGGAGGAGTTTTACCCGGCACATCTTTTCTTATTTTAGGGAATTAAGGAAATTAGTTATTTTCGGGAGTTTAATTGTTATTTGAAATTTATGTGTTTAGGAAATGTTAAAATAGTATTTTATTTAAGACTGATTTGATTAAATTAAGGTTATTGAATCAGGGTTCGGGTGAGCGCCGTAGGTATCGTTTTGGGGTCCTTGCTGATATAGTTAGGAAATCAGGTAAAGGGCATATATTAAACCAGGATTTTTGAGAAAAATAATTGGTGAAAAATAGAAATTTTATGTGTATATGTATATGATTTTCATGTCAGTTCTAAAAAGCCGATTGTTTGAATTGTAAATTTCTGAGCTTAGGACTGTGCTACTAGATATTATTTGCAAAAATGGAAAGTTAAAAAAATAGATTTTCTAGATAATTGTGTAAGAAATTAAATATATATTTTTAGTATATGATTGATAAATGTGGGTTGACTTATTTTACAGTAAACGTATGAAATATATTGTTAAATTGTGTGGCATGAGTAAAATGAAGTTTCTGTGTTGAACTATGATATATGCATAAGATGCAGGAAATACTGGAAATGTATTGAAAATTAAAATATGATATGATTTATTCTGCATGTGTTTGAGAATGTTAAATTAGGGGTGAGTAAACGGTCGGTTCAACAAAATTTGGGTAATTAACCGAATTAACCAAAAAATTCGATTAAATAGTGCTATTAATCGAACCGACCGGACTGATGGAGGACACCGAGAACCCGACCAAATTGCCAATTTGGGTAATTCGGTTAACCAATTTTAACCAAAATTATTTGAAATCAATTGTTAGAAACAGAATACAATTATAATTTTTTTAACCAAATTCAGCTTAATTAAACACCTTATCTATTAATTTTATTAATAAAAATGATATTTTACTATTGAACAAGTTACGTTACCCGGCTTAATTAAGAAACTCTTAATTCTGAAGGAAAAAAAATCTATAATGAAACCATTAGAGGCCCACAACTAGCCAATTAGGTGTCTTATCCCTGCTTAGATAAATTCTAATCAATGTCAAAATAAAATCATCTGCACACCAAACATGAAATTCTAATCAATTTAATCCTGAAATTCTTCTTAAAACAATCTAGAAAATCTTCCTAAAAAAAATATAATCACAAACCAAGCATGAAATTTAAAGGTTTGCAGTGTCTACTTGGCTTTGAGTTCAAGAGTTCAAAGTCCCTAATATTATATTACAGACCAATGTAAACAATTTGTGCAAACTAAAAATAAAAAACAAACATGAAATATAAATTATTTCTGAAAAATTAAAATAAAAACTAGGGCTTCAATGCTTCATACATAAGCTGACAAGTGACAGCTACAATTTCATGGCTTCCTATATTAGAAACTCCCACTCTTCATCTTCTTACATTACAAAATATAAACTACAATTTCCCTACGCTTATTTCACCTGCAACAAACCAAAATAATGATAATTGATAGTATGTAATTTATATGACAAAACACTAAAGCATAATCTCAATATGAAACTAACCCTTTGTCTTTCTTTGTTTGGCTTATTCACCAATTGTGGAGTCCAATGCAACCTTTGACAACTCTAAAAAAAATTATATAGAAGCACTTGTAAGTTGTAATAATTAATCATTCAATGAACAAATGAAAATTTTTGACAATATATAAATATAATATTACCTTTTTCTAGATTTTCAAGGTCATCTATGTCTTCTTCAACCTTAATTGGAGTATATGAACCCCGGATCCAATCTTGTGTACAGATAAGAGTTTGAACAATTTTAGGAGTCAAAGAACTCCTAAAGGCATCGAGAACACGCCCTCCTGTGCTAAAAACAGACTCTAAAGCAACTGTAGAGATGGGTACTACTAAAACATCAAGAACCATATGTGAAAGGACGGGAAACCTTTGACTATTTAACCTCCACCACTCCAAAATATCAAAGCCCTCCACGACCTTTTCACAATCCTCCCCCAAATACCTATCCAATTCTGATTTATTATCTCCACCTCCAATTTGAGTCTTGTACTTTTGATACAAAACTTTGAACTTTCGTTTTGCTGCTTCACCTTGACCAGTGGAGTAAGTGGAGCTTGAAGTTTCACTTCTGTTTGATTCTTCATTTTTAGATTGTGACAACTTTTTATACTCAGCAAATAATTCAAATGTTGCATCCTGAATCTTTTTCCCCACCAATAAACCTTTCTCACCTTCACACATAGTAGAAAGAGCATATTGCTCAAATCCCAACTTACATCTAGGGTCAAGAACAGATGCAACAAAAATTAACATATTCATTTTATCAATGTTTCCCCAGTACTTGTTGTATTTATCCTTCATTTTCATGCTCATTAAACTCAACTCCAAATCATCACCATTTTCTCATTCTTTTAGAAGACAATCAATCCCACTAATTTCATCAAAAAAATGTATTACTTGTAACATACAAAGAACCTAAAACTCGTATAATGAGTTCATAGAAGTGTTCCAAAAACATCACAAATTTTCTGACTTTTTCCCAATCAAAACTACTTGGTATGTCGTCCCTAGTCTCAAGCTCAATTCTAAATGAAGGATCTTCATCCCTAAATCTATCAAAAGCCATTTCATATCTTTGAGTTGTGTCTAACATCAGATAAGTAGAATTCCATCGAGTGCTAACATCTAGGCATAACATCTTTTTGCATTCTACTTTTTCTACTTCTGCACAACGCTTGAAATTTTTCAACCTAGCAGGTGAATGTCTAACATATCCGACTGCGTCTCTAACACGAGCAACTAAATCCCCGATTTCTTTCAAACCATCTTGCACAACTAGGTTAATTATATGTGCAATGCATCTCAGTTGCAAGAATTTGCCCCCTAGAATGTCTTTTCTCCAATTTGAAACTTTTCTTTTTATGTAGGCAATTGCAACGTCATTTGAACTTGCATTATCTACAGTCATTGTAAACACATTATCAACTCCCCAGTCAAGCAAACACCTATCAATGGCCATACCTATCTCTTCACCTTTATGACTATAAATTGGACAAAAGTTAAGGATTTTTTGTTCAATTTCCAATCATTATCTATAAAGTGTGCAGTCAAACACATATAATTGACCTTTTGCAAAGAAAATCCATGTATCAATTGTGAAACTAACCTTTTGAGATGAGGTTTTCAAAAACTTTTTCAACTTTAACCTCTCTTCCATGTAAAGGTCATAACAATCCCTAGAAATTGTCCATCTTGATGGAATTCGAAAACGAGGGCATGCAACTTTCATAAGATGTTTGAATCTCATATTCTCTACAAATTTAAAAGGCAATTCATTAACAGTAAGCATGTAAGATAATGCCTTTCGAATTGCCTCTTGGTTAAATTTCCAATTTGTAAGAGTTGCCTTTGAGCCCTCTACGTTTTTTTTAGCTGGTTGATAATTTAATTGTGTCTATTTTGTTTCTTTAACATGTGGATTTTGTGCACATCTAACCATATGATATCTAAGTGTGCTCGTACCATTCTTTTTAGGATCAGCACGGTAATCTATATGACAATAATGATACTTACCCTTAATTTCACCAGACTCCGTCACAAATTTAGTGAAGTGATCCCACACTTCAGATCTTGGTCTCATTCTCTTCCTCATTTTTTGATTAAATTGAGTAGGAGGATTAGTAGCACTCTCACTTGTCATGCTAGGATTTGAAGGCTGATGTTGGGAATTAGTTTGCGTCATTATTGCATCCTCCAAGTTTGGCACCTCCACCTCTATAGGCAAGTCCTTGCTCATTTTCCCTTTAATATCTATATATATATATAAAGAAGGGTAAAGTCCATCATAGAAGAGTACTAATCCAAAATTTTTTTAAAAAAAAATCCTCTGAAAATTTATAATGAAATTTACAATAATAATCTAAGATTTCATTTATGATGAAAAATTTCTTGTTGATTGAAGAATGGTATGATAATGATTTGTTATTTGATCCAAGGACAAAAATGTGCATGCATTCAATTTAGTTTTGGGAATATAATCAAACCTGTAGCTAGATTTCAATTTTCTTGTTTGTTTTTGGTTTTCATTTATGATTTTCCTTTTCATAATTTTTTATTGTGACACTAAATGACCCTTTCTTATGTGAGGTGGTGAAAAATCCCATTATTGTCGTGCAATCAACAAAAGGAGTTACCCAACTTGCCATTCAGTATTTCGAGAACAGGAGGAACTTTTTGGTGGCCGTTGGAAAGATGAAGATCTTGAATTTTCAAGCCTCTGATTTGGAAAAGGTTTGTCATTTTCTTAAACCTGAATTTACATCATATTTGTGTATTATTTTATTTCATTCATCTTTGGCCTACAAACATGTTACGGCAGCCTTTTGAATCATGAATGTGCATTTTCATGAATCTTACTCATTTGTGAATTGGCCAAAAGAGTTGTGATTATTCTCAAAGCACCAGATAGGCCCTATTGGTGTATCTATGAGATCAAATTGGAAATTTAGCAACTACTGTTGCTCTTGTAATGCAATAGTATCAGTATAAGTTGACTTGTAACTACAATCTTGCACTTCTTGGATGATCTGGTACTCTTATTTTATTTTTTTTCCTAACAAAACAATTGGAGCCTAGGTATATATTAAATTTTAAGAACTAATATTTAAACTAAATATTATCATTTGAGAAACAAAGCAGCCAGTGGCTTGCTTTCTTGCAACTACAATAGACAGACAACCATACACAGGATCAGACAGCCTTGAATATAGGAAAATAATTTAATTAAGATTATGATCTAGGAAAATAATTTATTAGAATAAATTAGGAATCATTTTTTCACAATAATTATCAAACAGTGTGAAAGAACATACATAAAATTCCTTGAATATTTAAAAAACAAACAACATAAAAAACTGAGACAGAGAAGAGGGGAAGAGGGGATTAGGGAAGGTCGTTGAACTTTCGAAGACTCGAAGGTATCTGAGTGCCGAGTGGAGTGGCTGAGACATTGAGTCACTGAGTGAAGACTGAAGAGTCGGCGCCATGCCCCCGCGAGGGAAGAACCGAGGACGGCGAGGAGGGATTTGCAAAACCAGGAGACTGAAGATCTAAAGGAGAGGGCCGGGAGGCTAGAGAGCCAAGCTACCGAAGACTCGAAGAGGGGATTCGTAAACTCCGAGAGGTGGTCCGATGGAGAGCTGCGGGCCTGCAGCACAGATTGGCAAAGCGTAGAGGAACTTCATAGTTCACACAAACGAAACCCTAGCCCTAACTCTAAGCCCTAAATCCCTTTTCTCCACTGAGTCTGTGAACGAAGTGAGCTGTGAGAGACGAGAGTGTGAGTCTATGAGTTATGAGACCCCTCCGCCCTTTTTCCCCCCAAAGCTAAGCCCGACTGCCCGACCCGAGCCCTATCGCGGTATTCCCTAACAAATAAAATTTTTATTCATAATTTATATTTAAAATATAATTAATTAATAATTTGGTTAATTGGTTATTTGAATTATTTTTTACTATTAACCGAACTAAAACCAATTAATTGAATTTTTGTAAAATTCCAACCGAACCGACCGAATCGGGATTTTTTTACTCGCAT